>NC_083580.1:6803072-7103072 GCF_027579695.1 Neoarius graeffei
GGTTATAACTCGTGCGCGCGCATTAATATCTCGTGCACACGCCTTATAAGTCGTTCCCACGCTTTGTTATTTTTTTATTCACCATGTCCCCTCTACGGCTCCGTACTTTTCAGATTAAAAAAGAAAACATAATGAAGGCTACTGGGTTTGGGGGCAAAATTAAGAAGCAAGTGTGACAAAGTGTCCAGAAGAACTGTGTCTGGTTCTGTAAGATGCTCAGTAAAACCTACAGCTCATTTCCGCATAAAACTGCACTCATTGGACCTGAGACTTTTTTTTTAAAGCAAAAAGGGTCGTCTCAGACCAAATATTGACTTTGTTATATTGATTTTTTTTTAATGTTGAAACATTTCATTTCATTATTTTTAAGCTATTTTTTGCTCTACAGCATTTCTTTGCATGTACCCAATACTTTTGCACAGTACTGTACATTCCTGGCAGGGGGAAAAAAAAAAAAAAAAACTCAATCTGGACCAAAACCAAAAAATAATCAAAAACACTTCATTTTTTAGCTGCTTTCCCAAATTCAGCCGTGGCGACATCCACTGCACATTTGGTCTCCAAACTTATTTTAAAAGCAGCTGCAATTTCATTGAGGAATAAGCAGAAACTCAGACTGCGGTGTCAAATTATTATGTAACTAATGCAAGCCGCCGAATGATAAGGGTGTCTCAGATATTCAGACCACGCTGGAAAACATGCAGGTGTGTCTTCTGGATCCTAAATGCCAGTCAATATTCAACTAACCTAATGGTGCCATTGTTGTGAAGGTTAAAACAAATGTGTAGCAGAATTGAAAAAGAAAAAAAAGTATTCATTTTATTATTTATCTTACATTTATCTATTTTATTCTAGAAAGATATGAATACAGATACAAATATAAGGGGCACAAACTTTTTTTTTTTTAAAGAAGGCAAGGCAAAACAAGTCACATGACCAAGAGGTTTCTGCTTTACTTCAGGCCAGATATGAGGCCAGCTGGACAAAAAAAAAAAAAAAAAGACAACGAAAGTGACCATTAATTCATCCCTAGCGTCCGCCTGGTCAGGCTAGTGGTGGTTTAAATTAGGCTACTATTTTCTTTATATTTTGCCTAATAGAACCAAATAAATGTGTTCGACTTTAACTATACGATAGGAATTTAAAAGGACAGTCCTGGACACATCTCTAGTTGAGACTCGAGTGATGTAGCTCGAGTGATGTAGCTGAGGTTAATGAACTGTCCAGACCCACTTCAGGATTAAATCCAAAGAAATATCTGGAGCGCTAAACAGATACAGATAGTGGCGTTATCCCTAATCCAGCTGCAACAGCTGTGTCCACCAAGTACTTACAAGGTCTTTTAGCTCGTGCCACCTGCGTGATCATGGAGGAGATGATGTTTCTGAGCTCGTCTGGAGTCCGCGGCAAACACCAGCCGTCACGCTCGTCACACACTTCCTCCTTCCCGTCATTCTTATGGATGATGCTTTTAATTCTGACAGGGGTTAATCATGAAGAAACAGTCACTAGACATGCAGGCAAGTGTATTGAATGTAAGACGTATTGTATCGGAATCTAAACCCGAGTTTAGGCATTTTCTGTAAAACTGTACATATTTAGCATAAAGTATTTTCTCGCTGATTTAAATGAACATGATTCAGGGCCTTACTTCTCTACATCCAGATCGCACAGCTGGTAAAACATCTGTCTGTAGGGTGGCAACATTCCCTCACGGAATATGTAAACTGAATCCTGCAATAACAGATGAAACAGATGTTATAAGGTCACTATATGTCATTAATTCCTGTTTTTTTTGCCATCTAGTAGCTGCTGCGATGTATAAAGCAAAGCAACATACAATATACTATTGAACTGTTGAATCAGATTCATCAGAATGTCTTGTCTCATCTCATCTCATTATCTGTAGCCGCTTTATCCTGTTCTACAGGGTCGCAGGCAAGCTGGAGCCTATCCCAGCTGACTACGGGTGAAAGGCGGGGTACACCCTGGACAAGTCGCCAGGTCATCACAGGGCTGACACATAGACACAGACAACCATTCACACTCACATTCACACCTACGCTCAATTTAGAGTCACCAGTTAACCTAACCTGCATGTCTTTGGACTGTGGGGGAAACCGGAGCACCCAGAGGAAACCCACGCGGACACGGGGAGAACATGCAAACTCCGCACAGAAAGGCCCTCGCCGGCCGCTGGGCTCAAACCCAGAACCTTCTTGCTGTGAGGCGACAGTGCTAACCACTACACCACCGTGCCGCCCCCATCAGAATGTATCAAATTTAAAAAAAAAAAAAAAAATTTATATATATACACACACACACACACACACACACACACACAAATGCCCTTGTTTTAATACAATTTCTGTAGTAACAGCTTATAAAAGGGACACAGTTTGGCAACCGCTCCACATCTCTTTTTTTTTTAAACTGTTAATCAAAGACACATCGATTTATTACTTTTGGGCAGTGTCTCCAAGAGATAAAGCTGTAACTTTACATTTAAGTAAGAATGTGTACTTTCTTGAACATAAGCTGCATATTTTTTTTTGTCTTGTCAATTTCAAGAAAGAGGAAAAAAAGAGAAGCTGGTGATGGAACGAATGTCTGTAGCTGCTGTAATGTCAGTGATAACAGGAACTTGTCTTGTGGATGTTCTCCGATATTAAACGTACCTATACACAGACAAAAGATACGATGTGTAATTATTTGATTTAAAAAATTAATTGTTGCCAACTGCTGTGGTATAAGAGTAATTATTCTATCCACATTCACTGGAGGGCGGCACGGTGGTGTAGTGGTTAGCGCTGTCGCCTCACAGCAAGAAGGTCCGGGTTCGAGCCCTGGGGCCGGCGAGGGCCTTTCTGTGCGGAGTTTGCATGTTCTCCCCGTGTTTGCGTGGGTTTCCTCCGGGTGCTCCGGTTTCCCCCACAGTCCAAAGACATGCAGGTTAGGTTAACTGGTGACTCTAAATTGAGCGTAGGTGTGAATGTGAGTGTGAATGGTTGTCTGTGTCTATGTGTCAGCCCTGTGATGACCTGGCGACTTGTCCAGGGTGTACCCTGCCTTTCGCCCATAGTCAGCTGGGACAGGCTCCAGCTTGCCTGCGACCCTGTAGAACAGGATAAAGCGGCTAGAGATAATGAGATGAGACATTCACTGGATATGAGCAATCATGCACTCTGATTGGCTACTCTACTACTAGGATATCAGCTCATACACCATGAGTAGAGAAAATCAAAATGGCGGAGCGTGTTGCTGAACCAACCGAGGACGAAATAAAAACTCTACTCGAAAACAAAGCCCCCCAAAAAGCAATAAAATATGGAACGAAAGTATTTGATGGTAAGAATACATCTTTTTTTTTTTTCAAGAATTATTATTATTATAGCATTTTTCACAAATTGCTACTGTCATTTTGCCAGTTTATTTACATTCTAAGTGGAAATGATTTTGTCAGACGTTTTGTATAAAGTTTTTATTTATTGAATTTGCAAAAAAAATATAAAAATGCTCCGTTTCTTAAAATCCAGTGAATGTGGATAGAATAAAACAGTTATTCCACTCAATCTCGTCATACATGGCTTAAAGCCAACTCGGTGCTATGTGCCTCGTCCGCTATCAGCTCATGTACGACTCGATTTCGTGGAATAACTGTTAAATAACACTTCATTAAATGCTCTAATAGGAACTGAGTCAATGTTGGGGTGGTAACAGAAACACTGCTTCATATCTTTTGTTTTTACCTTAAGAATGTATTTTGATGAAGGGGAGAAGGAGCTTGATGAACCGTCCTGGGCGATGTCCTTCACACTAGCTCCCTGAGGAGCTAAAAGTACAGAAAGAATTAATCGAAAGAGTCAGCAGATAACAAACAAGCAATGATATAATATGCATTCCATAATACAGACCATCCACTTTCATAGAAACATCCGTACACCTGCTCATTCGTGCAATTATCCAATCAGCCAACAACAATGCATAAAAATCATGCAGATACAAGTCAAGAGGTTCAGTTAACATTTACGCCAAACATCAGAACGGGGAAATATGTGATCAAAGTCACTTTGACCTTTGCATGATTATTGGTGCGCCATGGGCTGGTTTTTCAGAAACTGCCGATCTCCTGGATTTTCACATATAACCACAGTGGTTCAAGCTTCCAGGAATGCTCCAGTAATGCAAATAACCACTCTTTACAACCACGGTGAACAGAAAAGCATTTCAAAATGCCCAATCTTACAGCAAATGGGTTACAGTAGCAAAATAACACATCAGATTCCACTCCAGAAAGAATCTGACGCAACAGTGGACAGACAGGAGAGTTCATCTGTTCGGTTTTCAGTGATCCTGTGCCTTTTGTTACTTGGCGTACACTACCGTTCAAAAGTTTGGGGTCACCCAGACAATTTTGTGTTTTCCATGAAAAGTCACACTTTTATTTACCACCATAAGTTGCAAAATGAATAGAAGATATAGTCAAGACATTTTTCTGGCCATTTTGAGCATTTAATCGACCCCACAAATGTGATGCTCCAGAAACTCAATCTGCTCAAAGGAAGGTCAGTTTTATAGCTTCTCTAAAGAGCTCAACTGTTTTCAGCTGTGCTAACATGATTGTACAAGGGTTTTCTAATCATCCATTAGCCTTCTGAGGCAATGAGCAAACACATTGTACCATTAGAACACTGGAGTGAGAGTTGCTGGAAATGGGCCTCTATAGTCCACTTGCATGTGACGTCACAGCCGATCCAGATTGTAAACAGACGCCATCTTGTCGGTCAAACGTCATATTTCCACCATCGCAATTTACCGACACTGACTTTCGTTGTTTTTCGCCCAAATCTGCAAATATTACCGTGCCACAATGCCGGAGAGTTGTATGGCATATAAATGCCACAACAGGAGAGGTCAGAAATCAGGAAGAAAGTTTCATAGGCTGCCACGGGACCCTGACAGGCGTGCAAAATGGATTGCTGCTATCAGCCGGGCCGATCCAAACAACAACAAGACATGGGTACCGACTGGAAAGAACGATCACTGGCGCCTGTGCAGTGACCATTTCATCTCAGGTTCGCCATGTATTTATTCCAGTATATCCATGTGGTATCAGTACTAGTACTCAATACTTAAGTGACTTACCCGTCCAATGAGGATTGTTATTTTCTTGTTTACAAGATGCCACATCTGAGGGGGGCTGACAAATCCTGAATTTCTGTAAAGATAACTGTCCAGAGATTTATAAGCACGCAGTGCTTCACGACTGAACAGCGAGGGAAAGTTAATGAGGCAATTATACACATCTGGGTATTCCACCTCTGGCAGTTCAATATCCACTGACACGGTCGTGAAAACTACGTCCGGTAATCGATAAGGGTCACTAATCTGTAGGTCGTTTATTTTAGACATATATCTAGTTATCTGTTCATTAGAAAAATGAGCCGTGTAGTCCGTCAGTTGAAATTGATCCATTTTGTACACGAGTGCAACAATATTCAGCTGTGTTGTTGACCGACAAGATGGCGGCTGTTTACATTCCAGCCGGGATTCGGTCACGTGACTGCAAGAGGTCTATACACCTATGTAGATATTGCACCAAAAACCAGACATTTGCAGCGAGAATAGTCATTTACCACATTAGCAATGTATAGTGTGTTTCTCATTAGTTTAAAGTGATCTTCATTGAAAAGAACAGTGCTTTTCTTTCAAAAATAAGGACATTTCAAAGTGACCCCAAACTTTTGAACGGTAGTGTATACGACAAAGTATAGTAGGATGCACTGTAAAGCCCGAGCAGTTGTTAGTCAGTCATTTAAACAACGCTTCAGTTAAAAAAAAAGTAATGGACAAACAGCGAGCATTGTTAGCAAGGATCCCTAATAAATGACAAAAACAATGGCCCAGAAACATCTCCGCACCTTTTAAGCCTCACAGGAACAGCAGGATCTACGAATGAATACTGTCGAAAGAACTCCCTCACCTGCCTTGTTGACTGTAGTTGGAAGAGCATACTGGTAGGCACTTCTTTTAGCCTTTACTGGTATATCATTGAAGCTATGTCCTATGGAACATGATGGAGGGAGGGGGAGAGAGAGAGATGGAAAAACAAAGCAATACTATAATTACACATTATGTTTTGAATAAACTAAGACAAAGTAAAGGTCATGGTACTGAAAGCAGTGCGTTTGTCAGATTGATTCATCATAATCGATTCTTCTTTTTCTTTTTAAATATGTTTAGAATGAACTGTTAGAACTGATAGATTGTAAATCCAGTCACACTGAATTCAGGCTTTATGGACCCTTCCCACGTGACGTCACGACAAATGCGGCTGCCATTTTGGACATGAACTACCAGTAGTCTACCACAGCCAACAACGAGGAACGACGGCGAAGCATCGAAAGGAATATAGCCATCAAAGAAAGTTTTTACTTTCAGCAAGACTTCCATCATGCCATTATATTGTTGTGCACCTGGATGTAGTAACCATCAACACACAAGGCAAGATTTATCATTTTATCGGATCCCGACAGATGCTGACCGACGGAGAAGATGGATAGCGGCCATTAACAGGAAAGATTGGCAGCCCTCGGCATACCAGCGCTTGTGTAGTGACCACTTTGTTGGAGGTAAGATGAATAAAATTAGCCAGAAAAGGCATTACATTGCTGTTAACATTTTGTGGCGGCGAGTGTGTAACCAAATAGGTTAAAATAAACCATTGTAACCTCTTTGTTCTTCTGTAGTAGCTATTAGCTAACGACATTAGCTAACATTGTGTTCCTTTGCTGTTGGTAGACTGTAGGACAGATCAGAGGTAATGTCCTACAAATAAGTGTTCAAAACAAGAGGAACATGTATTTGTCTCTTAAATCCAGGCCGTTCCCTGTAATCTGTAACAACGGTTGGAGAAAGTAATGGCAAATAGTGAGTGCACAAACCATAGAAGGTAAACTGTACACAGCGCCAGGGCAGTGTGATGGTATGTCTACTTTTAGGCCAAGTTTACATTAGACCGTATCTGTCTCGTTTTCTTCGCGGATGCACTGTCCGTTTACATTAAAACGCCTGGAAACGCCGGGAAACGGGAATCCACCAGGGTCCACGTATTCAATCTAGATCGTGTCTGGTCCGGTGCTGTGTAAACATTGAGAATACGCGGATACGCTGTGCTGAGCTCTAGCTGGCGTCGTCATTGGACAACGTCACTGTGACATCCACCTTCCTGATTCGCTGGCGTTGGTCATGTGACGCGACTGCTGAAAAACAGCGCGGGCTTCCGCCTTGTATCACCTTTCATTAAAAAGAGTATAAAAGTATGAAAATACTGCAAATACTGATGCAAATACTGCCCATTGTGTAGTTATGATTGTCTTTAGGATTGCCATCCTCCCACTTGCAAGTGGTAAGTGACTTGCGCACAGCGGCTCAGTCCCGAATCACTGCTCGTGCACTTCACTCACGCGCTCTGTGAGCTGCGCAGGGCCGGAGTGCGCACCCTCCAGAGGGCACTCGCTGTTCAGGGCGGAGTGATTTGGAGCGCAGCCACTGAGGAGGAAGCAATGAGCCGCACTGACACATTTCAACTTACGTGCTGAATTAGTCATGTGATTAGCGTATCCGTGTATTGGCGTTGCTGTGTGCACGCGAATCGTGTATTGGCGTTGCTGTGTGCACGCTAATCGTTTTTAAAAACGTTAATCTGATGATCCGCTGATACGGTCTAATGTAAACCCCACCTTAGACTGTGTTAGCTTATCAATGAACACACTCGTCACTCGACAAGTTTCACGTCTTTACGACGGATACTTAAATGTGTGTTAGGTATTATTGTTGCAGTCTAAGCAGTCATTGTAGCAGCTGGATGAGCGAGAACCGAAAGGGTCTGTGCCATAAACCGTTATTTCTGTACGGCGTTGCTAATGTGTCGTTCTCTAAGCCTGCTAACCTCAATTTTTGCAAATACCTCTCCCTCTGCTCGCCCTGTAAATGCCCTACGTCGCTGGATAGTGAAGGTGTTTTCTGTATCTCGCTCCTTTTTCTTTTATGTTTTTCGTTTGTCGTCTTCCTCACATTCAAACCGATTCGAACCGAAGTCCACTTCATGCCCAAAATGGCGGTCGCATTTACGAAGGTCACGTGAGTGGGAAGGGTCAATAGACCCAGTGTTGGTCCTCCTCACCATGTCTCATCCCACAGCGGATTCTGAAGTCCAGAACCTGGTAGATTTTGGCCTCTGGGTGCTTACGGGGATCATAACCAAACCTCACCCACAGGCTTCTCCATGGCCCAGTCAACTGACATGCGCACACACACACACACACACACTTAATTCAATGCACTTTGCTACTAAATAACCAGAGGTGGACAGTAACGAAGTACATTTACTTGAGTACTGTACTTAAGTACACTTTTTGAGTATCTGTACTTTACTTGAGTATTATTTTTTTTGGAAACTTATGACTTTAACTTCACTACATTTGAAAGACAAAAATATCGTACTTTTCACTCCACTACATTTCTATCAAGGTCCTCGTTACTCGTTACTATGAAGCAGCTTTGAAAGTGGATGGTTTTTGTTTTCTTTTCTAAAACGATTGATTTTTTCCACAGGGGACACTGAGACGGCCGATCAGTAATCACTAGGATCACGTCACGTCCATAGACTGTATAAAATCAAGTTCAATTTCTCAGCAGTATTATTTGAACTCGATTGGTTGATGGCAGAACAGAAGGAGGCGGTTCTTCTGGAGAATGCACGCACTCATGCCCATAAAACCCATGTTTCAGTTTTCTGAAAGGATTAAAGATTTGTTTTGTTTTAAATGTTTGCCTAAAACGAACCACATTACGGCCTACGAAAACTCGCTGTCCGACCTGCGGAAGCATATTGAGGTCTGTAAACGTTTTTTTTCCCCAAGAGAAAGCTTGTAATGAAGCTGTCTGTGCTTTTAGACCTAGCGATAATGTTGCAATAGCTATGCAGTCTGGTGAGTCACATGACTTTCTATGGATTTGCCCGCCAAGTTGCTGTAGCCTTGTTAACACATAACTAGTTAACTTGGACACCGTTAGCTAGCATGTAAAAACAGAGTTACGCTAACATGAATAACGTTAACTTATCTGAAGTCCTTTCAGAAATGTGTTTTAACACAATCTTGCCAAATAAACAGAATGTAGACATCTTTCTTTTCTAGTAACGTTAGCTACCCAATATGACTTCGAGTTTGAAAAGATTTTGCTAGCATGTCAGGTGGAGTTTCAGCTCGACAGGTTCTACAAGCTCGTCAGTAAACCCAGTCGGTTGCTTCAGAGGCATTCGGTATTGTAAGCGTTGTGTCAACAGTACAACAATGTGCTGACAGAAAATGTACTTTTAGTACTTAAGTATTTTTAAAAGCAAGTACTTCAGTAAAAATTTGACTGGACAACTTTCACTTGTATCAGAGTAACATTTAGCCAGTGGGATCTGTACTTCGACTTAAGTAATAAACTTGGGTACTTTGTCCACCTCTGTAAAGAACATCAAGGGTCAGTATATTAATCAAATGTACCATGCACTGAGAGGCACCAGTAATTATAGATTCTCTGAGGTGACTGGCATCGTACTATTTTGTGAAGAGCGCAGTCCTGGGGGGGGGGACCTGTACTATGCCAGTCATCGAAGAGACTCCATAATTAATGGTGCCTCTCGGTACATGGTATTGGTTGATTTTTATTCTATCCACATTCACTGGATATGAGCACTAACACGCTCTGATTGGCTACTCTACTACTAGGCTATCAGCTCATAGGCAAGGCAAGTTTATTTATATAGCACATTTCATACACAATGGCAGTTCAATGTGCTTTACAGAAGTAAAAACAAAAACAGCAAACAATAGAGAAATAAAATTACATAAAATAATTGTATTTTTATTCTAAAACAATTAAAAGAATTAAAAGAAAATAATAAGAATTAAACAATAGTAGAAATAAAATAAAATGAAGTAGAAATAGGAGGAGAAAAAAAAAAGAAACCAGCAGAATAGAATAAAGAATAAAATAGAATAAAGTTAAAATTAAAGTAAATTTAAAACATGCAGAGAAAGTAAAAATTATTAAAAAAAAGAAGACAATAATAATTATTTAACAGAAAGCATGTGAAAACAGCTTGGCCTTTAAGCTAGATTTAAAACTGCCAACAGCAGGAGCATTTTTAATGTCCTCTGGCAGTTGGTTCCATAGCTGGACTGCATAGTAGCTAAAAGCTGCTTCACCACACTTTGTTTTAACAACTGGTTTTAATAGTAAATTTTTCTGTTTTGATCTGATTGGGTTAGGCCGCTGCAACATATCAGAGAGGTAATTGGGCCCTGTACCATTTAGAGATTTGTACACCAGCAGCAATGCTTTAAAGTCAATTCTGTAGCTTACTGGAAGCCAGTGAAGGGACCTTAGAATTGGAGTAATGTGCTCTGTTCTTTTTGTTCGTATGAGAACCCTAGCCGCTGCATTTTGAACCAGCTGAAGTCGTTTGATGGTCTTTTTTGGCAGGCCTGTGAAAAGGCCATTGCAGTAATCAACCCTACTAGAGATGAAGGCATGTACAAGTTTTTCCAGATCATTTTTTGACACAGGCGGCACGGTGGTGTAGTGGTTAGCGCTGTCGCCTCACAGCAAGAAGGTCCTGGGTTCGAGCCCCGGGGCCGGCGAGGGCCTTTCTGTGTGGAGTTTGCATGTTCTCCCCGTGTCCGCGTGGGTTTCCTCCGGGTGCTCCGGTTTCCCCCACAGTCCAAAGACATGCAGGTTAGGTTAACTGGTGACTCTAAATTGACCGTAGGTGTGAATGTGAGTGTGAATGGTTGTCTGTGTCTATGTGTCAGCCCTGTGATGACCTGGCGACTTGTCCAGGGTGTACCCCGCCTTTCGCCCGTAGTCAGCTGGGATAGGCTCCAGCTTGCCTGTGACCCTGTAGAAGGATAAAGCGGCTACAGATAATGAGATGAGATGAGATGAGATTTTTTGACACAAGTCCTCTTAGTTTGGAAATGTTTTTTAGGTGATAAAATGCCGTTTTAGTGATTGCTTTCATGTGACTGTCAAAGTTTAGCTCGCTGTCAATGACAACACCAAGATTTTTAACCATTTCTTTAGTTTTCATCCCTTTTGTGTCAAGAATAGTGGTAATCTTGAGTCTTTCATCTTTTTTTCCAAATAGAATTACTTCTGTTTTATTTGTGTTCAGCTGAAGAAAATTTTGTGACATCCAGCTATTGATTTGATCGATACACTGGTAGAGACATTCAAGGGGGGCATAATCATTAGGTGATAGAGCGAAATAAATTTGGGTGTCATCTGCATAGCAGTGATACAAAATTGAATTTTTATTGATAATTTGCCCAAGTGGGAGCATATAAAGGTTGAAAAGTAATGGTCCTCATATACCATGAGTAGAGAAAAACAAAATGGCGGAGCGTATTGCTGAACCAACCGAGGACGAAATAAAAACTCTACTTGAAAACAAAACCCCAAAAAATACAAACAAGAATGCTCTGAGCGCACAATATCCCCTGCTGGCAACTCGGCTATAACTCTGGTAAAATGCGACTGAATTGAACGAAGTTGCAATATGCGTATTACCGACATATAACAAAGAATCCTATCAAGTTTCAAGAAATTCCTCCAAAAATTGTGAGACGAGTTGATTTCAGAAGACGAGTACCTTTCCCAGGACAGACAGACAGACATTGCCACGACATAATCCCCCGCTAACCGAAAGGCCTGAAGGCAACAAAATATGGAATAAAAGTATTTGACGGTAAGAACATCTTTTTTTTCAATAATTATTATAGCATTTTTCAAAAATTGCTCCTGTCATTTCACCGGTTTGTTTACATTCTTCATCTTTAAGCATTCAAATCTGTTGAACTTTTTTTAGACTGGTTCAAAAGCTCAAAGAAGTTTGAAAATTACAGAACTGAAATGTCCAAGGAAGAATTAAATAAACGTCTAAAGCTATTCTATACCTCGGCACGACAGCAAGACGGCACTTTCTACAAAAAAAGCAACACTAAAGTTAATTCGTGCCGCCATCGATAAGCTTTTAAGAAGTCCGCCGAAGCGGAAATGATTTTGTCAGACATTTTGTATAAAGTTTTTAATTTATCGAATTTGCAAAAAATAAAAAAGCTGTGTTTCTCAAAATCCAGTGAATGTGGATAGAATAAAACAGTTATTCCACTCAATCTCGTCATTCATGGCTTATAGCCAACTCGGTGTTACGCGCCTCATCAGCTATCAGCTCGTGTACGACTCGATTTCGTGGAATAACTGTTAAATATCACTCATCAAGTGTTCGTTCATGAAAATGGCATCGAAGACAAAAAGAAGAACTTTACGAGTACGGAGCTTAAAGTCCTGCTGAATTACGATACTGCATAATTTAAATCATTGTGCGGTTTGAGATATTCATATTGATATTGTATTGTTCTCTAAAAGCCAAATTAAATTAATGATGTTATCATAAAGCTATACGAATAAATTTAAAATTATATGAGAATTGGAATCGTCAAGGTCAACACAATTATGACGTGATTTTCAGACTCAAAATTCCTCCAAAGAAATAAAATGGCGAGAAATTTAGGTTTGGATGACAGCAGACTAATTGCACACGACTCCTCCAACAGTTCTGGAACACTCAAATTGTGTTCGTGCCTAAGAGAAAATTCAAAAACACGATTGGTGAACGTGCCAAGTTCTCTTAAATCACTCGTACACTTAAGAATGAATCTGTTCGTACAAGTGGTTCTTGCATGAGGCTCAATGTTCTCTCTCTCTCACCATGTAATAAGCCAGAAAGGGAAGCAGGAGCTTCAGCTTCTCCGGGTGAACGTTGACGTTGGCTTTGACAGCATTGCGGGACCATATGGGCCGTCTTTCAAACAGCTGTGGACGGAAACAGTCACGTAAAAATAAATATACCATAAAACCATAACACAACATGGGATTTGATTTTTTCATCACGTTTCGGGAGCGTATTAGCTGTTCGCTCTCTAAATGAGTGCTTGATTAAAGGCAGGAGCACTTGGAAGGTAAACCTGTTAAACCTGTAGATTAAAAAAAGCTGCCAATATTAAAAACACAAAATATAAATACTCTATGTGCTACACATGCCGAATTTGAGTGATGAAGATTTTGTCTGAAAACATTTCATTGGCAATGTGAATAAAATATTTCCAACACTTCAGTTGTTAACACATGAACGTTCTCAGAAACTTACTTTCCTCATTTCCTCCTCTGCCCGGACATCACTGTGGTGCATAGCAGTTTTTTGCCAGTTCGTCTTCGCAGCCTCGAGCGGCTCAGTGGGTACAGTCTTGTCTTCAAAATTCACAAAAATGGCATTGTGGGATCTTCGAGCTCGGTTTGGACCGATCAGGTTCTCTTTGGAGATGAACTGTGTCGTGTTTCCTTCCCTGTACATTTTGAAACAGTAAAGTGATGGAAATTATTTGAGTACAAAGATCATCATGCGTTCTAAATCAGACGTTACAAAACTATCCAGCGAAACCCAGTTGATCGTTTAACTGGTTGAACTCCAAAGGTTACAGACATTTCACATTAGTTTTGTCGACTGTGATGTTAATGTAATGTCGTTTTGATGTCTAGCGAGCTGAATATACAAAAAATGTGAGACGTTCTCAAATTACACAGCCTACGTTTACATACTGGAACATGATTGGCTCTTCTACACTGACTGGCCACTTTAATTGGAACTTCTTGTTGATTCTAAGGCTACATCCACACGACAACGAGATTTAAAAAAATAAATAAATATCGCATCCACATGGGCAACGGATCAGTAAAATATCAGGTACATATGGCAACGCAACGCTTGCTGAAAACGATGCAATACACATGCCACACCTCTAGGTGCGCTGTAAGACGGTCCCATCGGAGACAACAGAATAATAGAAGTAGTAAGGACGCATGCGCATAAACTATTATGCGCGAGACTTCATATTAGCCACAGTCAGAAAAATCTGTTTGTAAAATTACGTTATAATGACCAAATACAACGAAAAGTATTTTTCCAGTCTCACCTGTGATGTGATCTCGTTTGGACGGCAAACCTGTTGGTACAGTTAAACGCAGCACATGAATGAGGCATCTTTATTCTCTGCTTTGCCCCATCCAATATGGCGGCAAGGATGACGTATGATTCTACGCGGAAGGCGGCGTCTTTAAATGGTCCGGAATAAATTGAATGCTACACGTTGAAGGATTAATTTGTTCTTCTACGCCCTTTTTGAGGAATGTATTGTAGGACTTAAACCAACATCTGAAGAGGTGAGATCGCTCCTTTTTTTTTTTTTCCCCCTATTTTTGCTGGCAGGATTGACTCTGCCCTAAGGGCTATTCTCTCTCTCTCTCTCTCTCACTTTGCACCATTATACAATAAATATTTCACAGTGAAAATATTTTGTAAGCGTGTTTCATGAACCAAGTTATAGGATTTGTTGACAACTCGCATCGAGTTCGTTACACTTCTACCCGGTGTGAAGCACATGTGGTTGTGACGTCATCGTAAACAAATCCGTTCTACTCATCCAGACGACTTCGCAACGGCGCCATTGCCAGATCTTTCCACTCTGGAACCCGTTCTCAAAAGATTTCGTTTTGGGGCACCCAAAACGCCGGTGCCATGTGGACGCCAGGCCGAAACGATAAACAATTTTATCAGATTCACCTGAATCCGTTGCCGTGTGGACAGGGCCTAAGATTCCTGTTCTTGGCTGCAGGAGTGTAACCCAATGTGATCTTCTGTCTGCTGTTGCATGCTGAGATGCTTTTCTGCTCACCACAGCTGTAAAGAGCTGCTACGAGTTACTATATCCTTCCTGGCAGCTCTGGCCATTTTCCTCTGACCCCTCTTACCAACAAGGCGTTTGTTTCCACCCACAGAACTGTCGCTCACTCAGTCTATATTTTTTGTTTTGCGCACCATTCTGTCTGTGTAAACTCTAGAGACCGTTTTGTGTGAAAACCCCAGGAGGAGATCAGCCGTTTCTGAAATACTCGAACCAGCAGTCCATCTGGCTCAAACCAACACCCATGCCAGAGTGAAAGAAAGTTCGACAAACATTGAGATCACAATTTTTCCCCATTCTGATCTTTGAACATTGTGAGCATTAACTGAAGCTCTCGATTTGTATCTGCATGATTTGATGCACCGTGCTGCTGTCAAGGGTTCGGCTGATTAGAGAACTGCATCAAACAGAACAACAGGTGGATGAGTATTCCTAATAAAATGGCCAGTGAGTGTATTTTATGATGCAATAAAAAGTGAACGTGACCTGCTCTATAACATACCTGTCAACCCTCCCATTTTTCCCGGGAAATCCCTTATTTTGACTTATTTCCCGCTGTCTTCCCGTTTTTTTTTTTTATTTTCCCGAAAATATCCCATATTTTCACATTATATAAAAGTCCCGTATTTTCACAATATAAAAAAGTCGGTAGGTCCAGAATTCATGACGTGCCTCTGACAGGAGTTTACAGCAGGAAGTCAGGCCATGAATTCACGTCCCCGCCCTCTCAGGCATCAGTAATTACATAACTACGTCCGGAGGCGAGACTGAGCAAGTGATTAGGTCCAGTGTTGCCAGATTGGGCGGTTTCCCGCCCAAGTTGGGCGGTTTCAAGTGCATTTTGGCGGGTTTTGAACATATTTTGGACTGGAAAACATCAGCAGTATCTGGCAACACTGATTAGGTCTGAGGTGAAGATGGCGATGCTAATAGCTAAGAAAAACATTAGCCTCTCTTTCTTTGATGATTTCAACAAGTGCGTGGCTGGAATGTTCCCAGACTCTTCCATCGCAAAGAAATTTTCCATGGGGAAAACGAAAGCCTCCCAAATAATCAAAGGTCAGCTACACATGTTTACATTAAGTATGTCCTGGCTAAGACCTCATAAATAGCCTAGTGTAAACTAATTGGTGTATTAACTGTTTTATCCACTCATTGTCTATTTTATTTTCTATCTGAAACTTACCCATTTTAAATCACTCTTGGTTTAATATCTTATATTACTCTTTATTACTCTATCTATCTATCTATCTATCTATCTATCTATCTATCTATCTATCTATCTAGTGTTCCGAGGCCATGACTATGGTAAAACCATAATAAATTGCAATGGAATTGAGTTTACTGACTGGTTATATAATGACCTTTCTTATTTTAACATAAGATACGTATTTTAGCCCTTAATTTGGGAAATAACTGGTACCACTGAAAGCAAATAAAAATAAATGTATAGTTTATTCACAAATGCACTCTATAAACCATAAGCATATTGAGTTTGGGTCTTGGCTATCACCAACATGCACCAGAGTACAGGAAATCACAAATACTAGATAGAAAATTGCCCCCCATTCAACTACACACCCACTTTTGGTGAAGGGTATGACTTTCCGAAGTTTTCCCTTATTTTGAGTTAAAAATCTGAGAAATATCCCTTTTTTTCAAACCTCAAAGTTGACAGGTATGCTCTATAATCCAAAACCTTTTAAAACTGCTGACTTTGACCAGTGTGAGCACTTACAGTACAGAATTGATCACAAAACACATATTTTACAAAACTGACTTCAATTCAATATTCTTTTTTTAACCATAATAAGATTATGTGCATGAATTTCCAACTTTGCTTCTCAAAACAGATTGCGCTTACTTGTGTACAACGTCGGGCCGGTAGTAGTAATCCACAAGGTTGTCCACACGAGAGAAGATGGGAGGAGGGAGGAAGAGCGGCACAGGCTGGTCGAAGAACTCCTTCTTTTCAGGTTTGCACAAAATGATCTTGTCATACAAAGAGATCTGGGATCCGTCAGCTTCTCTGTGCATAGCCAGGTACTGAAAATCTGCCAGTCCTTGATGAAAAATAAACAGGTTTGCGTTTAGAGGATTTTGGGTTATAAGTTTTTTTTTTTTAATGGATAGAACATCAGATACAGGAGTGCACCTTGAAATTTATATGTGGTGTCTATGAGCCCCAGGATCTCCATGAAGACTTGAGATTCCCCAGTGCGTCTGTTTGTTCTGCGCTTCACTCGGATAAGCAGGTTGGTGGAAGAATAACGATTCCCACATACAGGGTGGCAGTAAGGGTCCTTGGGACGATACCGCAGCTCCAGCCGTTTGGATGAGTCTCCATACGTCTGTTAAAACAAAAAGAAGGGGGGGGGGGGGGGGGGGGGGGGAGATGTATTCTTGTATTAAAATGACACTAATTCTAAGGCCCCGGTCACACCGCCCGAACTTTGCTGGAGCGTTCTGGGAGCGGTGAAAAAAATTCATCACCGCTCGTAACCGTTCACCACCGTTTAACAAAAGTTGGCCCCCGTTAAAGCAATGCCGTATAAGCTCGGCCACCGCTGATGTTTCTCGAGGGGCCCTCCTACCGCTCCGAAAGTTTTGAGCTGCACAAAATATTGCGAGCGGTGAGGAGGGGGCAATTTTCCGCCCCGGCAAAGTTCACCCCCGCTCCACCAACACCCAGTCAAAGTTTGGCACCGCTAGACGCAAGTTCGTGGACGCTTGGGTCCGCTAGGCCAACGCAGAAATCTTGAACGCTGGACCACCGCTGCTTCGCCAGCGTTGCCCGGGCGGCGATTAAACGTTGCACAAACTTCGGTGGAGCGGTTGTAAGCGTTTTACGAGCGGACACGGGGTTGCTGGAACGGTGTCGGGCGTTTAAGCAGCTATCCATGGCAGCGATGAACTTTGGTTTGGCGTTGGTATAGAGGTGTCGGAGCGGGACCAGAATTTGGCTATAAATACGGGCAGGGGCGCAGATACGTTTTTTGAACTGGGGGGGACAAAAAACTGGGGGGGACAAAGCTGCCAGCAAACCAACCCCAACCCCGATATGCCTGTCAAGCTTGTTGTGGGTTACCATAGCAACCAAGCTCGAGCTCGCAACCTGTGCAGTCTGCGCAGTTCAACCAACCGAATATCAGTCTTTGTTTTGTTTTATGTGAGTTGTTGCAACTATGTATACACTGCTGTGCACCTCAATAAACCGAATGGTAATTAGTCTTTTGATTTTTCCGTGAGGTTTGCCTTATGCAAAGAAAGACAGCATAGACGTTTTTTGCTCCCTATAAGTGGGGGGGACCGAACGAAGTGAATTTAAATCTGGGTGGGACGAATCCCCCCCTCTATCTGCGCCCGTGAATACGGGGAGAAATGGACCAGGAGCTCATTTGGAATCGAGCTGCCGTTGAGTTCAGACCTCATCTATATCGAATTTGCTCAAAGTTACAGTAAAACTGTATCACCATGGATGCTGAGAGACTTGCTATGATTGGTGCTAAACCAACTTTATACCCCCGCCGAGCCAAAGCCCGCATGCGCAGAACGCCGCTATACCAACGCTCGCTACCGCTAAACCAACGCTAAAGCAACGCCGGCTTCAGCGGTGCACTGCTAAGCCAACGCCCGTGTTTTCGATTTTTTTCCCCATTTTGTGCGCGGTGACGAGCGTTGCCGAAATTCGGCCCCCCCTCCCTACCGTTCAAGGAACGCTCCAGCAAAGTTCGGGCGGTGTGACCGGGGCCTAATGCAGAGTTATACACTGGACCTGATGTTTATATGAAAACATCATGTTCGGGGGAAAAAAAAAAATTACAACTTTCTAACAACAGCACACACAAACGTTTTACACCTCTTACACTGCAACCTTATTATCATCATCATTTTATTATTTGTTAAAATATTTTAACTGTTCAGTTACATTTAATGAGTTATTTCCTGTTATAACTTGCACTAGAACTGCTATAAACATTTGTTCTGTCACCAGTCTCTCTTTTTTCTTTCACTCTTGAAGTTAATAAAGCAAAGAAATAAAATGCAGCTTGCTGTGTCATCCGAAACTTGATCTTCCCTGTGCCCGAAAACTTACGTTACAAATTGCTAACATTGGAGACTTCTTCCAAGCATGGGAAATAAACATTTCCTTATGGAAAAAGGCACATTTTTTGCAAATCTCTGCGCACAATGTGACTCTAATGACCCTATTTTTTTTCATACAAACTTTGAGATCTATTTCTATTTTATGACTTCTACCGTATCAGTACAAAGTACAAAAACATTTTAGAGTTCCAAACATGCGTTCATTTTCCAGCACAAAATTAAATCTCATCTCATCTCATTATCTCTAGCCGCTTTATCCTGTTCTACAGGGTCGCAGGCAAGCTGGAGCCCATCCCAGCCGACCACGGGCGAAAGGCAGGGTACACCCTGGACAAGTCGCCAGGTCATCACAGGGCTGACACATAGACACAGACAACCATTCACACCTACGGTCAATTTAGAGTCACCAGTTAACCTAACCTGCATGTCTTTGGACTGTGGGGGAAACCGGAGCACCCGGAGGAAACCCACGCGGACACGGGGAGAACATGCAACTCCACACAGAAAGACCCTCGCCGGCCACGGGGCTCGAACCCGGACCTTCTTGCTGTGAGGCGACAGCGCTAACCACTACACCACCGTGCCGCCCACAAAATTAAATGTTACGGAAAAAAAAAAAAGTTTACACCTGAGCAGCATGTTCCATAAAAGAGCACTTTTCAGATTAAAAAAGAAAACATAATGAAGGCTGCTGGGTTTTGCGGCAAAATTAAAAAGCGAATGTGACAGTCAAAGTGTTTTTCTCTCTATGAGAATCACTGTAGCTTGAATTTACTGCACTGTAATCAGGGGAATTGAACACATCATCACACGTCACAGACTGAAGAGCTCTTCCAGCAAATGCAAGCAATAATACCTGATGGGCCAGAAGATGAACTGAAGCCACAAGACCCAATCATTTCTACACTGTGAATTAGGAGGATGTCCTCTTGGTATTACTAAAGGAGTGGCACGGTGGTGTAGTGGCTAGCACGGTCGCCTCACAGCAAGAAGGTTCTGGGTTCGAACGAGGACCTTTCTGTGTGGAGTTTGCACGTTCTCCCCGTGTCTGCGTGGGTTTCCTCCGGGTGCTCCGGTTTTCCCCACAATCCAAAAGACATGCAGTTAGGTTGATGTGGGGCAGCCTTGGGTTGAGGTGCCCTTGAGCAAGGTACCGAACCCCTGACTGCTCCCCGGGCGCTCTGGTGTGGCTGCCCACTGCTCTGGGTGTGTGTTCACTGCTTCAGATGGGTTAAATGCAGAGGATGAATTTCACTGTGCTTGAAAGTGTGCATGTGACAAATAAAGGTTTCTTCTTTTAAAATACGGTGCACGAATTGATGCACCAGTATCTCTCATAACATTGATTCAAACAAGTGTGTATCGTGAATGATTCTACACAGATCATTGTATGATAAAGCCTGATATTGTTTGCATGTCTTTATTTATTAGTAGTGCACTATTATTTAGAAATGATATACAGTACCATGCAAAAGTCTTGCGCACCCTGTTTTTTTTCCATACAAACTTCGTTATAGATTTCTATTTTACAACTTCTACATTATCAAATCAAAACATTTGAGAGTTTCAAATGTTCCTTCATTTTGCAGCACAAAATTAAATGCTACAGGGGAAAACAAGTTTATATCTGAGCAGCATATGACATAAAAGAGCACTTTTCAAATTAAAAAAGAAAGGCTACTCCAAAAAAAAAAAAGCTTTGGTGCAAAATGAAGAAGTGAGTGTGACAGTCAAAGTGTCCAGAAGAACTGTGTGTGGTTCTGTAAGATGTTCAGTAAAACCTACAGCTCATTTTCTTATAAAACTGCACTCACTGGACCTGAGACTTTTTTTTTTTTAAAGTAAAAGGGTCGTCTCACACCAAATATTGACTTTGTTTCATTTATTATGGTTTACTGATTACTGTAAAGAATCTGTGTAAAGAAGCTGAAGCTTTTACTTGGATTTTATTTTAGAAATAAGTCTTGCTTTTCTTTTAGGGTGAAACAGAAACTGGTGGAGTCAACCTTTCTTCCAGTTATTGATTATGGTGATGTGTTATATATGAATGCCTCTGCTCAATGCCTCCACAAACTGGACAGTGTGCATCATGGTGCTCTTAGGTTTATTACAAACTGTAGAGCTCTAACTCATCATTGTGTCTTATATAGCAAAGTAAACTGGCCACCTTTATATGTGCGTAGGCTCGGTCATTGGTATGTGCTAATTTACAACCCCGATTCCAAAAAAGTTGGGACAAAGTACAAATTGTAAATAAAAACGGAATGCAATAATTTACAAATCTAAAAAACTGATATTGTATTCACAATAGAACATAGACAACATATCAAATGTCGAAAGTGAGACATTTTGAAATTTCATGCCAAATATTGGCTCATTTGAAATTTCATGACAGCAACACATCTCAAAAAAGTTGGGACAGGGGCAATAAGAGGCTGGAAAAGTTAAAGGTACCAAAAAGGAACAGCTGGAGGACCAAATTGCAACTGATTAGGTCAACTGGCAATAGGCCATTAACATGACTGGGTATAAAAAGAGCATCTTGGAGTGGCAGCGGCTCTCAGAAGTAAAGATGGGAAGAGAATCACCAATCCTCCTAATTCTGCGCCGACAAATAGTGGAGCAATATCAGAAAGGAGTTCAACAGTGTAAAATTGCAAAGAGTTTGAACATATCATCTACAGTGCATAATATCATCAAAAGATTCAGAGAATCTGGAAGAATCTCTGTGCGTAAGGGTCAAGGCCGGAAAACCATACCGGGTGCCCGTGATCTTCGGGCCCTTAGACGGCACTGCATCACATACAGGCATGCTTCTGTATTGGAAATCACAAAATGGGCTCAGGAATATTTCCAGAGAACATTATCTGTGAACACAATTCACCGTGCCATCCGCCGTTGCCAGCTAAAACTCTATAGTTCAAAGAAGAAGCCGTATCTAAACATGATCCAGAAGCGCAGACGTCTTCTCTGGGCCAAGGCTCATTTAAAATGGACTGTGGCAAAGTGGAAAACTGTTCTGTGGTCAGACGAATCAAAATTTGAAGTTCTTTATGGAAATCAGGGACGCCGTGTCATTCGGACTAAAGAGGAGAAGGACGACCCGAGTTGTCATCAGCGCTCAGTTCAGAAGCCTGCATCTCTGATGGTATGGGGTTGCATTAGTGCGTGTGGCATGGGCAGCTTACACATCTGGAAAGACACCATCAATGCTGAAAGGTATATCCAGGTTCTAGAGCAACATATGCTCCCATCCAGACGACGTCTCTTTCAGGGAAGACCTTGCATTTTCCAACATGACAATGCCAAACCACATACTGCATCAATTACAGCATCATGGCTGCGTAGAAGAAGGGTCCGGGTACTGAACTGGCCAGCCTGCAGTCCAGATCTTTCACCCATAGAAAACATTTGGCGCATCATAAAACGGAAGATACGACAAAAAAGACCTAAGACAGTTGAGCAACTAGAATCCTACATTAGACAAGAATGGGTTAACATTCCTATCCCTAAACTTGAGCAACTTGTCTCCTCAGTCCCCAGACGTTTACAGACTGTTGTAAAGAGAAAAGGGGATGTCTCACAGTGGTAAACATGGCCTTGTCCCAACTTTTTTGAGATGTGTTGTTGGCATGAAATTTAAAAAAAAAAAAAAATCACCTAATTTTTCTCTTTAAATGATACATTTTCTCAGTTTAAACATTTGATTTGTCATCTATGTTCTATTCTGAATAAAATATGGAATTTTGAAACTTCCACATCATTGCATTCCGTTTTTATTTACAATTTGTACTTTGTCCCAACTTTTTTGGAATCGGGGTTGTACAAGGCTATTCTTGAGATGACTCCATCTTACTTATCACTTTTAATCTTGAATAATAGGGCCTACAGTCTTCGCTCTCAGGACTTGTTTCATTTTACTGTTCCTAAAGTGAGAACAGAAATGGGAAAGAAAGCTTTTAGATTTTCTGCTCCAAGTACATGGAATAGTCTGCAGGCAGAGCTCAAACTTCAAAGTCTGGTATCTCTGAATGCATTCAAATCCATGATAAATTCCATTACATCCAGACTTCAGGAGTGCAAATGTTTTATTGGAGAGCAAATATCTGACTAAACCTTGTAAATTTATTAGTTTTGATTTTGAACTTCAGGTTTTGTCTGTCTTGATGTGACGATGCAATTATGTTTTTGTTTGTGGCGATGTGATGTTTTGTTGTGCTTATCGTGACAATGTGATGGAACTTCATGTCATGTACTGCCATTCTTGGCCAGGTCTCCCTTGTAAAAGAGATCGTGATCTCAGTGGGACAAACCTGGTTAAAATAAATAAAATTGAACTGTTATAGTATTTTTTTTAACACTGAACCATTTAATTTCATTATTTTAAGCTATTTTTGGTCTACAACATTTTTTTTACATATGCTTAAGACTTTTGCACAGTATATCAATATCAGATAATTTTTAGAAAATTACACACAACTGAAGCTAAAGAAAGCATTTTAAAATTTAAACAGCAAGAATAAATGATCACCTTAGACAGGCCCTGCTCTCCTCCAATAGTTTCCAGCATTCTGTCCACATTATTCACTAAACCCGGATATTCAATACAAACCAGTCGGGTTTCTGATAACGGCAGCGTTGCGGTGTCTTTACTTTTGCACTCAGCTTCCGTGGCTGAAGAGGATGTGTTCACTGTCGCGTCCATTAATGTAATATAATCTTAAACTAAACAAATCCCACACATGCTCACTCATGTCAACAATTCACTGTAATCAATATGAGCAAAACGTCCGACTAATAAAACATTCCGGGTGGAAACTATATTAAATATACTTAGTTCCGCCTTCAACGAATTGGAGAAATCAAATTGTGGGTGTGATTAAAAAACAAATTTTTTTAAGATGTCTAGAAATCCAAACTCACTGCCTTTTAGCATACTATTGAGAATTTTCGCGAATAATATTTTTGTATATAACATTATAAACCAACATAAGACCTGTTTATTATGAAAAGCCGAGAAACCTGTCACTTTTTGTGAGTGTTGCCAGATTGGGAAGTTTACTTCCTGTGGTGTGAATTTTTTTCTCTCCCTTCAATTAGCTGTTTGTCCTGAGAAAACAAAAACGTTTCCCTAACGTGAGAATTTTGTGTTCCTTTGGGTTTTTGTTTGCTTTTATAACCTTCTGGGAACATTCCCTTTTGGTTAACAAAATCAACACACAGTTAAAATCTGGTAAGCAATGTTCTCTTTTGATAACATTGCCATTAGGTATTGCTTTTTGCAAACACAATAACAAGAACCTTCCAAGAACACTCCTGTAACCATGTTTCATGGTTTCATAACGAGACTCATCTCATCTCATCTCATCTCATTATCTCTAGCCGCTTTATCCTGTTCTACAGGGTCGCAGGCAAGCCAGAGCCTATCCCAGCTAACTACGGGCGAAAGGCGGGGTACACCTGGGCCAAGTCGCCAGGTCATCACAGGGCTGACACATAGACACAGACAACCATTCACACTCACATTCACACCTACGGTCAATTTAGAGTCACTAGTTAACCTAACCTGCATGTCTTTGGACTGTGGGGGAAACCGGAGCACCCGGAGGAAACCCACGCGGACACGGGGAGAACATGCAAACTCCGCACAGAAAGACCCTCGCCGGCCACGGGGCTCAAACCCGGACCTTCTTGCTGTAAGGGTGGTACGGTGGTGTAGTGGTTAGCACTGTCGCCGACGAGGGCCTTTCTGTTTGGAGTTTGCATGTTCTCCCTGTGTCTGCATGGGTTTCCTCTCGTTTCCCCCACAGTCCAAAAGCATGCAGGTTAGGCTAATTGGTGGCTCTAAACTGACCGTGAGTGTAAATGGTTGTTTGTCTCTGTGTGTCAGCCCTGCGATGACTTGTCCAGGGTGTACCCTGCCTCTCGCCCATAGTCCAGCTTGCCTGCGACCCTGTAGAACAGGATAAGCAGCTACAGATGATGAATGGATGTTCTGTTAGTTGATGGCCCATTTGGATAGGCATTTACACAGAAGTTACAATAAGTATTTGATAAAAAAAAAATATCTGCTGTTAGAATGATTCAGGAACAGGAATGAAAAAAAGTTCTCAGAACATTATGGGAACCAAAAACTTTTAGCTATGGTATGTCGTTATTGTTGTTCATTCATTGTGGGTTGAGGGTGAGCTGGAGCCAATCCCAGATGACTTTGGGCGAGAGGCAGGATACCCCATGGAAAGGTCACAAATCTATGACAGAGCTAACACACAGAGACACAAATAGCCACTCACACCTATAAGCATTTAGAGAAGCCAGTTGCCCTAATTTGAAAGTATTTGGATAGTAGGAGGAAACCAGAGCATTCAGAAGAAACCCAGACAGGCACAGGAACATGCAAACTCCACAAAGAAAGGTTGACTGACAGGCTCAAACACAGAACCTCCTTGCTGTGAGGCAACAGTGCTACCCACTGCACTACCATGCTGCCGATTATTATTATTATTATTATTATTATTATTGCTGCTGTTGTTGTTATATAAAAACAACACATCTCAGCATGCTTTACAGTGTAATTCCAAGGGGAAGCCATGGCCTAATGGTTAGAGAAGCAGCTTTGGGCCCAAAAGGTCACCAGTTTGATTCCCTGGACCAGCAGGAATGGCTGAAGTGCCTTTGAGCTAGCCATCTCACCCCAGGCTGCTCTGGGTATGTTGCTCTGTATAAGAGTGGCTACTAAATGTAATTCTCATTCTCATTATCTCTAGCCGCTTTATCCTTCTACAGGGTCGCAGGCAAGCTGGAGCCTATCCCAGCTGACTACGGGCGAAAGGCGGGGTACACCCTGGACAAGTCGCCAGGTCATCACAGGGCTGACACATAGACACAGACAACCATTCACACTCACATTCACACCTACGCTCAATTTAGAGTCACCAGTTAACCTAACCTGCATGTCTTTGGACTGTGGGGGAAACCGGAGCACCCGGAGGAAACCCACGCGGACACGGGGAGAACATGCAAACTCCACACAGAAAGGCCCTCGCCGGCCCCGGGGCTCGAACCCGGACCTTCTTGCTGTGAGGCGACAACGCTAACCACTACACCACCGTGCCGCCCTAAATGTAATTAAAAGATCAAATTTGTAAAAACCTTATTGAATTAAGTAAATATTATCTCATCTCATTCTCATCTCATTATCTCTAGCCACTTTATCCTTCTACAGGGTCGCAGGCAAGCTGGAGCCTATCCCAGCTGACTACGGGCGAAAGGCGGGGTACACCCTGGACAAGTCGCCAGGTCATCACAGGGCTGACACATAGACACAGACAACCATTCACACTCACATTCACACCTATGCTCAATTTAGAGTCACCAGTTAACCTAACCTGCATGTCTTTGGACTGTGGGGGAAACCGGAGCACCCGGAGGAAACCCACACGGACACGGGGAGAACATGCAAACTCCACACAGAAAGGCCCTCGCCGGCCCCGGGGCTCGAACCCAGGACCTTCTTGCTGTGAGGCGACAGCGCTAACCACTACACCACCGTGCCGCCCTAAATGTAATTAAAAGATCAAATTTGTAAAAACCTTATTGAATTAAGTAAATATTATCAATATGAAAAATAAATATTGTACACTAAAAGCATCTGATAAGAAACTCACATAATATATTTCTTTAATGTACAAAGAAGTACAGTTTCATTTTTATTTTCATATCTGGCCATAAATTATTTTGTTTATTGTTATTTACTATGTAAATTATGGCGTCTACCTTTATCCAAGCAAAAAACATTTCTCTTTAAAGGTGAAAGAAATTTTCATTCTCCAGTCCCAAATACAAAGAATAAATCTAGAAAAGTTTCCAGTTCTGCACGGTAGTGTAGTGGTTAGCACTGTCGCCTCACAGCAAGAAGGTCCTGGGTTTGAGCCCAGCGGGCGGCGAGGGCCTTTCTGTGCGGAGTTTGCATGTTCTCCCCGTGTCCGCGTGGGTTTCCTCCGGGTGCTCCAGTTTCCCCCACAGTCCAAAGACATGCAGGTTAGGTTAACTGGTGACTCTAAATTGAGCGTAGGTGTGAATGTGAGTGTGAATGGTTGTCTGTGTCTATGTGTCAGCCCTGTGATGACCTGGCGACTTGTCCAGGGTGTACCCCGCCTTTCACCCGTAGTCAGCTGGGATAGGCTCCAGCTTGCCTGCGACCCTGTAGGACAGGATAAAGCGGCTAGAGATAATGAGATGAGATGAGATATTGTATAGGCAGCTTGTTCTTTGGATTTTTTTAAATTCTATTTTATGTTGTACAGTGTCTTTTTCTTTTTGCATGCTTGATAACTTGCTGCTGTAACATAATGTTCCCAGCTTGGGATCAATAAAGTAAATCCATCCATGGGCGGCACGGTGGTGTAGTGGTTAGCGCTGTCGCCTCACAGCAAGAAGGTCCTGGGTTCGAGCCCCGGGGCCGGCGAGGGCCTTTCTGTGCGGAGTTTGCATGTTCTCCCCGTGTCCGCGTGGGTTTCCTCCGGGTGTTCCGGTTTCCCCCACAGTCCAAAGACATGCAGGTTAGGTTAACTGGTGACTCTAAATTGAGCGTAGGTGTGAATGTGAGTGTGAATGGTTGTCTGTGTCTATGTGTCAGCCCTGTGATGACCTGGCGACTTGTCCAGGGTGTACCCCGCCTTTCGCCCGTAGTCAGCTGGGATAGGCTCCAGCTTGCCTGCGACCCTGTAGAAGGATAAAGCGGCTAGAGATAATGAGATGAGATGAGATCCATCCATCCAGGCCAGGACCAGTGGATATATTCATGACTGATGCTTCATGTGGGTGTTTTTTGAGCAACCTGGCAACCCTGAGCTCTCAGTAGGCCGACAGTCGCTTCCTGTGCTTCAGTTCCGTGGAAGCAAACCGCTCAGACAAAATGGTAAGATTTTACAGTCTCGCCTGTTTTATAGTAAAAGTATCTGCGGTGTCACACTAAACACATAACAGGAAATTCGTACAGAATACAAATTGCAGTTTAAAACCGGAAGGTAAACAATATTATTAGCCGTTAGCAAGTTAGCCAGCCAGCTAGCTGCTTAGCTTCATCCATAATATCCCGTCACATGACTGGAGTTAGAGTTCCTGAACGCGTTATTTACTGAAAAAAACTGTTTCAGTTCGAGTTTTAATTTCAGTTTCGTTGCTAAATCATTATCATTTATTATTATTTTTATTTTTGGAGACTGGCATGACTCATTAATACATATATTTTTGAATAGACTAAGCTAACTCCGGCTAACATCATCCACTATCATGTTATTTCATTAGATATGGCTCATGAAGCTTCATTTAGATTAGACCACAGAGGGTTGATTATTATTATTATTATTGTTGGTTTTTTGCCTGACTATCCATCAAAAGTGTCAATAGTATCAATATCTGCAACACACTGTCCTGAAAACAGGACTTCCCATGATGAATTCTGCAATATTTTCTACCTTTTAGTGAGGAAAAAAAAAAGGGGGGGGGGTGCCATTACTTAAACGCAATACTGTTCACCTAATATTAGACGCACTAAACTGTTCCGTTTGAAGTCAAAAGCTATCTTTTCCCCCCAAGAAAGGTGTTTAAGCTGAAAAGAAAAATCCACCTTAAATGACTTGCGTATTCATCTTTCATTTATTATTATTATTATTATTATTATTTAACCTCCTTTCATAGACATGGTCTATTTTCACGTTCCTACATTACCCACAATGCCTCTCGACTGCATTGATCGTCACACCCTCTGCTCATCTCGACTTAAAGATCTGATGACACGTTTTTGACATCTTTGGCGATGTTTTATAACATAAAAAGTAATTCCCGATGATCCATATATTAATTCACGAAGGCGCCTATTTTACAAGTTATGATAAAAAACGCGGCTATTTGGGCAAATTTGACGGGGCTGCAGCACCCAGGAGACGAAGGAGGAGGAGGAGCTATATGACATCATCGAAAGAATCTTCCTCCTCACTTACCAGTTTGTTGTTGATGCGACAGGTGTTCAGTTTGTCATTATTAGTATTATACATTATATTATGCCTTCGCGTTGTGTTGCCGGCTTTTGCTCCAAAACCCATAAGGATGGGGTAAGTTTATTCAAGTTTCCCAGAGATCCCGAGCTGCATGCGAAGTGGGTGAAGCAAGTCAGGCGCACTCGTGACAAGTGGGAGCCCTCACCAACATCCGTCCTGTGCTCTGAACACTTCGATTTGGATTGTTTTGACACCCTTCCCAGCTTAAAGATCTGATGACACGAACATGACTCTATGCAATTTCTTAAATAAACTATACAACATGGCAAACATGTTAGATTTCTGTTATAATTACGTGAAAAGAAGCTGTTGTTATGCGAATATCCAACTTTTAATTGCACAGCGCAAGAAAACTGGGTCTAGCTGGTTTTCTAGCCATAAACTAGAAGACGTGCCTGCCAATATTATCCTAAATGTATCACGGATCAGGCATAGTCGTAAGCTTATTATGTTAGCCGTTTGCATGCTCCATTAGGAACTATGTATTCAGTGTAGCATACGGCTTACATGATATAAGCAGTGTTTACACATGCAAGACAACAATACACAATATTAAAATATTGATTCCGTAACATTTTGAACAAATACGGGTTGACCTACCAATCCTTGTTATCCAACCTTGTGGTGTTCGTCAATGCTGGGCTGTCTGCCTGTCCGCTGTCCATCTCAGAGTCGGAGTCGCTCTCAGATTGGTGCACAGTAACAGGTTCAAACCTGTACGGTTGGATGCACCCGTGTTCGTCATCACTAGATTCTTCCGATCTATCCCACTCACAACACAATTCTAGACTCCCAGAAGAGGAAGAGCTAGCACTAGAGAGTTCACTGGCGTTTTCATGCGCCATTTCCATTGAGTAGAACCAGAGTAGAACAGCCAGTGAACCGCAGCGTGTTCTCCCGCTGACGTCACAACATGGCCGCAAGCCACGGACCCAGTTTTCTTGCGCTGTGCAATTAAAAGTTGGATATTCGCATAACAACAGCTTCTTTTCACGTAATTATAACAGAAATCTAACATGTTTGCCATGTTGTATAGTTTATTTAAGAAATTGCATAGAGTCATGTTCGTGTCATCAGATCTTTAAGTCATGTTAATTATCAAGATTTATATACATCTCGTACTCTGATATCGATGTCCTCCGAGTTCCCGAGCCAGCAGTAACAAGCCTGATAGGGAAATTCAGTGTGTCTTTAAAAAAAAAATAAAAATCATCAGAGCAACACGTCATAAAATGATAGCTTTTTATTTGTTCAGTGTTTCAGGTTATAATTTTTATATTTATTAGCTTTTTGCCATATATAATATGGCTTGGAAACCACTATAGCTTGCGCCAGTTACAGTGGTCCGATTGTACAATGTGCATGTCTTTGGACTGTGGGGGAAACCGGAGCACCTGGAGGCATGCAAACTCCACACAGAAAGGCCCCTGTCGGCCGCAAGGTTCGAACCCGGAACTTTCTTGCTGTGAGGCGACAGTGATAACGACACCACCGTGACGCCCTCAAATTATCAAATTGGACCCCTAAATTTAGCAGTACTGGTACATTTTCCACTTACTTGAACAACTTTTCCTTTCGACTGAAACCATCTCACTTTCCTAAACCACCTGTTATGGGTTGTGGTGTACTTCTCATCTCATTATCTCTAGCCGCTTTATCCTTCTACAGGGTCGCAGGCAAGCTGGAGCCTATCCCAGCTGACTACGGGCGAAAGGCGGGGTACACCCTGGACAAGTCGCCAGGTCATCACAGGGCTGACACATAGACACAGACAACCATTCACACTCACATTCACACCTACGGTCAATTTAGAGTCACCAGTTAACCTAACCTGCATGTCTTTGGACTGTGGGGGAAACCGGAGCACCCGGAGGAAACCCACGCGGACACGGGGAGAACATGCAAACTCCGCACAGAAAGGCCCTCGCCGGCCCCGGGGCTCGAACCCAGGACCTTCTTGCTGTGAGGCGACAGTGCTAACCGTTGTGGTGTACTTTTTTCTTTTTTTATATATATATATATATATATAATATATATAATTTTGACTAAAACCCCCCCACCAAAACTATCATTTAGCATGGCACCATCTTTAGTTTCCCCACTAACCCCACACTGCTAACCTTTAATTACTCATTATTGACTAACATCTCATTTTATGTTTGAATTATTCACTTGATATTCATTTGGAATTTCAGTTTCCTTCTTTGTCTCACACCATCTTGTATTGTTTTGTGTTCCTTTGTTTTGTGATTATGCACCATTTTGATCTCTCAATGTCGCCCCACTCCTCCTCCTCTTCCTCCTCTTCCTCATGCACTGTCTCCGATCAACTGCCTTGTGCTCAGGCTGCTCACAGAGTAAGTGCCCCTCCACTCCCTTCACCCTGCTTTACGGAGGCTTCTATTGCAGACTAATGGTGACGGCTGTAGTAGCGCTGCTCTCTGTGAGGCTCTTGGATCTAGTATGACCTCTGCTTTGTGTACGAAACACGAGTAACGGTATCCTGGGACATGCTTGGTAACATTCTCTAAAAAGCTAATGTGTGGTTTTGTTGGTAAATGAAATGTGTTTTCCTGAAATCTGCACTGTTGTAGGTTTATCCTTAGTATAGATGATCCAGGAAGTGTATTTTTTTTTTTTTTTTATTAGACTTGAGAGCAGTCATTTATTAGACTATATTTGATCCAGCCAGGAAGTGTTTCCTGTTTCAATTCATACTGGAGCAATGAAAGTGATGCAGCGAACACGTGAGGAAAGCATTGTTGCTTGTGTTGTTTCTAACCCTGTATCACACTCTGATATTTATAAAAATGGACGAATCCACCCACCGTCAAACTCCAGTAGGTCGTGTGGCCTAAAGTTGCAGACCTGCCGGCCTTTACAAATTTTCCAAAGGCGCTCTACATTTCGACCTTGGAGTCAACACGACTTAAAAATACGTCTAAATCTTTTCCCCGAATAAAAACAGCGGATGAGCCAGCAGACATTTGGAGCTAGAATGATTGACAGGTGATTTGAACAGACATTCAGGAAGGCCTGCCCCTTCCTCCCATCTCTGGTCTGATCTCTGGTCTCTTCTTGACTTTCCCGCCTAGGGCTGTGATTGGACCGTGCATTTCAGTGTGTCACGACTGCATCGTATGATGTAAGTGAAATGCAAAGCGCTGAAGAATTGCCACTTCGGACACAAAGTCAATACTTTAATCCTCAAAAAAAAAAACCTGCTGATTGCTTTACCCTGGAGATCAAGTGACATACGAGCAAAACAGTCGTGAAGGTTTTGCTTTTCGGTGTGGAATGTTTTCTGCATGTTCCGACTGAAATGCAATACTGTTTTCTCTGGTACTTAATATTCTCCATAGCGACTGTAAACCTGACCTGGGTAGTAAAGATGAATGAATGAATGTCTGCAATGCTATGTTCATCGCTGTAAACTTTCCTTACCTGTTGGCTACATGAGCCTCATCGCTCCAGTAAAAAGTTACAGAAGAAAAGCATATTTTTTGGCTGATTGGCTACTTTTGGTTTTAGAGGACAATAGAGGTTTACGCCATCATGTGACATCCATAGCAACAGTAACTATGCCATCATGACAGGAGGCACATTTTGTAGTGCTTCTTTCAGATGAGTTAGTTGTTATTGATCAGTATGTGAAGGTTTGCTGCGTTTTTGGATGTGCAAACTGTTCTGAATGAAACAAAGACATCAGATTTTTTTTTTTTAATTTATTTACCAAAAGTAATTCATCATCAGCGGAAAAAACTGGAGATTTTTAAATGTAGAAGGGGGAAAATGACTTGCAAATATACAAAGTGCAGCAAGGCGCTCATTCTTATCCAGAGAGATGAACATCTCAACATCTTGAGCACCTCGCTGCACTTATGTTCACGTCTCTGGATAAGAATGAGCACCTCGCTGCAGTTCTGAAATGATATTTTTTTGGAATTTTTACCTTCATGGAAATGATGTGAACATACCATCGGGTTTTTGACCTCTCCGTTTGACACTGAGTCCCGCTGGATGTTTGCGCGCCAGTTTTCCCTTCTACATTTAGAAATCTTGTTTTGTTTTTTTTTCTCTGATGAATTACTTTGGGTAAATTTAAAAAAATCTGATGTTTTTGTTTCATTCAAAACAATTTTGCATCCAAAAATGCAGTAACACCTTCCCATACTGGTCAATAACAACTAACTCGTCTGAATGAAGCACAACAAGCTGCCTCCTGTCATGGCGCTGTAGTTACCTTGTTGGTATGGGGGTCACGTGAGGTGCAAAGCCTCTATTGTGTAAAGTGTACATATTTATTCTGTCCACGTTCACTGGATACGAGCAATCGTGCGCTCTGATTGGCTATTCTACTACTAGGATCTCAGCTCATATACCATGAGTAGAGAAAAACAAAATGGCGGCGCACGTTGCTGAACCAACAGAGGACGAAATAAAAACTAATCAAAAACAAAACCCCAAAAATACAAAAAAAAAAAAAGTGTGTACAATATATAAAAACTTTTTTTTTTTTAATATGGAAGGAAAGTATTTAATGGTAAGAACATATATCTTTTTTTTTTTTTCTCCCCAAGAATTATTTTAGCATTTTTCACAAATTGCTCCTGTCGTTTTGCTGGTTTGTTCACATTCTTCATCTTTAAGCATTAAAATTTGTTGAACTTTTTTAGACTGGTTCAAAAAGCTCAAAGAAGTTTGAAAATTACAAAACTGAAATGTCCAAGGAAGAATTAAATAAATGTCTAAAGTAGTGCTGTCAAGCGATTAAAATATTTAATCGCAATTAATGTCGCGACTGTCATAGTTAACTCGCGATTAATTGCAATTTAATCGCACATTTTTGTCACACGAAAAACCATTGTAATTCTCTTACCAGCATAAAAAAGTGAATGGGCTTGTTTTGTACCAATGTTTTTCTTATTGCAAAGCATAACACATCTTGACACAGCCACTGCAAACTGAAACCTAAGCTGAGCACCGTGGCTCTTCGTCCCGAGGCTAACAAGAGAACTATGAGTGAAGTGATCTACTGCTTGAGTTAGTCTATCAGAGAGACAGGTTACACAGTGACGGTAGGCTTGACATGCTTGATTATAATATAAAGTACACTATTATATTAACTTTAAGTTGTTCGTTGATAAATATTGCATTGAATCTGATCTTTACTGTTTCAGCTCACTTAACACATTTTGTACTTTTACACTTTCTGCCTGTTGATGCGTCGCGCTGTCCAATCAGAGGCGGACAAATTTGCATATTACAGGAAGGATTTCTGGGATAGCATTGAGTTTACAGTTCAGAGGGATCTGGCTTCTTTAGACGCTGTCTTCTTAAAACTGAATAAATATTTAAAAAGAGCCAAATGAGCCAGTCTTTTGAACGGCTCTTTTCAAAGAACGGATCACAAAGATGCGGATCCCATCAAAGAGCCATAAATCCCATCTCTACTAGCACGCCCTGCCCGCGCTGGTTCTTTGAGGGAGGAGGACAGAGGACTCTGTCTGTGCGTGGCGTGGCTAGCTGCTATCGTTTTTCTAAGCAAAGTCTCTGTTCCAAGTTCCTGGCAGTTTCAAAAGCTTATGAAAAACCTACATCATGCCACAGAGCGTTAATCTCGCGATAAAAAAAATTATCGCTGTTAAAATTGAGTCAAGTTAACGTGTTAATAACGTGACATTTTTGACAGCACTTGTCTAAAGCTATTCTATACCTCAGCACTTTCTACAAAAAAAAACAACACAAGTCAATTCATGCAGGTTTTTAAGAAGTCCACCGAAGCGGAAATGATTTTGTCGGACGTTTTGTATAACGTTTTTATTTATCAAATTTATTTTAAAAAAATGCTCCGTTTCTCAAAATCCAGTGAATGTGGATAGAATAAAACAGTTAATCCACTCAATCTCGTCGTACATGGCTTATAGCCAACTCGGTGCTATGCGCCTCGTCATCCATCAGCTCATGTACGACTCGATTTTGTGGAATAACTGTTAATTACTATACCACACACTGAAAGGCACCAGTTGAAATTATGGATTCTCTTCGGTGACTGTGCCAGTCTATTCCAGTCATCTCAGAGAATCCATAATTTCAACCAGAGCCTCTCAGTGCATGGTATATTAGATTACTACGTTATGAAGTTTAATAGCCGAGAATAATTAAATCCCATAGATCTGAGTTTGCACCAAGTTAGATTTTAACCGCTTGTCACACTTGGTACTGATGAAATATATCAATGTGAAAATGATATAAAAGTTCAAGTCCATTCCAATCCATTAGCTTTGTATATAATTCAATCTCTTGCTCATGACTAATCCAAGTTGACGCTCTAACTCTGTGTTTATTATATATCTCCAGTTGGTCCTTGTATTAGGTGACTTGCACATTCCTCACCGATGCAACAGTCTACCAGCAAAGTTTAAGAAGCTGCTGGTGCCTGGCAAGATTCAACACATCCTCTGTACAGGCAACCTCTGTACGAAGGAGAGCTACGACTACCTGAAGACGCTGGCAGGAGACGTGCACGTCGTCAGAGGAGACTTTGATGAGGTGGGGTTTAAATTATCTTTTTTTTCCCAGTGACTTGTATAGAAATATTAAGCATGATTTGAAGAATCATCATTTCTTTTTTTTTTTCCCACAGAATCTGAATTACCCCGAGCAGAAGGTGGTGACTGTGGGCCAGTTTAAGATCGGGCTGATCCACGGGCACCAGGTGATCCCATGGGGCGACATGGCCAGCCTCGCCCTTCTCCAGAGGCAGCTGGATGTGGATATTCTCATCTCCGGTCACACGCACAAGTTTGAGGCCTTTGAGAACGAGAACAAATTTTACATCAACCCTGGTTCAGCCACAGGGGCTTACAATGCACTGGAGAGGTACGGTGCTGACACCTAGCTAGACCTGTAAAATTATATCATTCTAGACCTTAAAGGAAAATAATTAATATTTGATATGGAATTTTGATTCCTGTGTTGATTTTTCAGGGCCAGAAATTAGCTCTGCCCTCAGTCTCTTTGCTTTGTGTTCTGACTAACGATATTCCTGTTTTTGTTACTCATCCCTTTTCACAGCAACATCACACCATCCTTTGTTCTGATGGACATCCAAGCGTCTACGGTCGTCACGTACGTATACCAGCTCACCGGGGATGACGTTAAAGTCGAGAGAATCGAATACAAGAAGTCATAAAGACCATCAAAGAAAATCAGTTGCCTCCTTCTGAGATGTGTTTCGTCTTATTCTTTACTCAACTACAGCCCGGAGTCTCGGCCTATTGCAGATGCTGTACATTAGCATTCAGATATTTTACTGAAGTCTACACCATTGTTTATATGTACGTCATCAGCATTTCCTTGTGTTCTCTTTATCAGCAGGATGCAATAATGTTGTTTTTTTTTTTGTTTGCTTGTTTTTTGCATAATGTTAGTGATTAATTGCACCATATGTTATGTCATATTGACTTTTCAAGGCTATTGTCATCAATTCCAAGACCCTGATACATACAAACCATGTGAAATATTTCATACAATAAAAAAAAAAAGTGACTGATCAGTCTTGAGCTGTTTGAATTTAATTTGCGTTTTCCTTCTATTTAAAAAAAAAAACGAACGGAGACTACAGAACCATCTTTCGGAGCAAGTTAAATACGAAGAACAGTTTTGCTCAGATGAGATGGAGTATATTAGTATGATGATGTGTCCCCCCATCACAAAAAACACAACATAATGCAGAAGTGCGAACATCTACTGTTAAGTTGTGAAGAAAACCACAAACATGATCTGCATGGAAGAATCATCAGAAGGAAAGCTTACCTGCAACCTCATCATGTAAGTGAATGTCTGGTGTGAATGCTCTATGCTTCACACACCACACAAATGGTGCTGAAACTGAAATGTATATGTTTTCAATTAAATCAATTCAAAACTTGTTAAAGAGTTTATGGTATTATACAAAATTCCTGATTCTGATTGGTCAGGAGATGTGTTAATAATTTTAAGAAAGTTAAAAAGAGAGACTGGTGAGGGAGCAAGTGTACGTAAATTTATTTATTAGATTAAGTCAATTTTAGTGCCATCTTTAGATATATATACATATTTATATTTGATAAGATTATTTTTAGATTATTATTTGCATTTTTAAGGGACTAAGTCAGTTTTTAATTATTGCTCAGCTGTTAACTACAAGAGGAACAAGAATGATTGATTCATTTGGTATTTTTAATCGTGTAAGTCTTTTCAGGCCACATTTTGTGAAATAAAGTGAATAATAATAAACATACAAGCAATTTATATGAACAAAAAAAACCAGATAAGTATATACTGTAAACAGTAAAATAAAGATCACATAAAATCTGTGTTTTACAGTAGGGTTTATTGGTGTCTAAAAGTCTGGTACACAGATAAGGTTTTATATTAAAGCAAAATAATTGTGATATAAAAGTAAATTATGTAAAATTTGTGACTTTTTTGTTGCTGTTGTTTCTGTTCAAATATGAAATATAACCAAATAACTACTTTTCCTCATTTTTTTTTAATAACTGATGGGATTAAAACATGTATTAATAGTGCAATTATAGACCGTGCACTTCCTGTAGAGAGTCTTTACTCTAAGAGTAACTTACCTTGATGCTTGGAAAGAATTCCTAGCTCATATTTGGTATTTTCTAGTATTTTTTTTTTTTGTCTCTCTTTTTAAGTCAAGTCTTCTAAACTCACAGCCTATAAATTACAGCTGATTACGGAAACGCTTTACAGCACAACGTATAAAAAACGCATCTCTTTTGACCCGTGTCGCCTTCCGTAGCGCCACCAGTGCTTGAATTCCAAATGACTCGCTACTTCCTGCATAAGCGCACTAGACACAGAAGGAAGTAAAGGCGTCTAACGTCCTATGTAGTGAACTAGACAAGTCAGCTATGACTCTGTTTGGGATTTAACCCACGTCACAGGATGTTATTGACTGAAAGGAGCATGGAAGTTGTGCGGCAGCTTGTGTGCGCGTTATTTTTAAGATGATAAACATTTCGGAGGTTATTTAATATTAAATAGTGTAACAAAACATTATTAGATATTATAAATAATAATTTTGTAGGGTCGAAGAGTGACAAAATGCCTCGCTATGCACAGCTTGTAATGGGACCCGCTGGAAGCGGCAAGGTACCAATAGATAGCAGCTTGTTTTTTATTTAAATAATTCCTTTTATTTATTGTTTATCTGTTTCCATCTCATTCACTCCATATTTAAACACACGACTAGAAAAATATGGTTATTACAAATAATATTTACATGACTGGAAGTAACAATGCAGTCGGTCAGCTTTATAAAAGTACTGGCAAATGCGGGAAGTTGTATGTTGTGACGTCACAGTGCTGTTGAATTCTCGATTCTGATTGGTCAGTAGGTGTTGATTCATTAAAGGATATGGGACATGGATTTTTTCTGGGTATAATTATGTATAAAGGACATAAGAAATGCCATCTAAATCACTGCAGGGCGTCAAAAATGTGAAAATCATCACATTCAACTTTTTTATACATCAGCGTAAAACAATGATTCGTTAATTAGTAGGGGTGGCACGGTTCACAAAAGTTGCGGTTTGAGGTCTGCGGTTCGGTACGTATTGCGGTTTTTTTTTTTTTTTAAATCTTAAGTACTCTGTATTTGGGCATATAGCCTACTATTTACCTTAAGTAAACATAGTTTAGGATACAGCATTTAAGAGAGGTTAAAATTATAGTTACAATGAAATAATCATGCACAAACTGAGTTTGAGTTGACATAAGCACATTTTATGAACAATCTCTGATGAAAAGCCAGGTAGTATTTTGAAACAGCAAGAGGGAAGACATGGATGATTTCAACAGCTTTTTTATTTACTACAGTATTTATACAAAGTATCAGGAGTGTTTGCTGCCATGTTGTGGCATCTAGAGGAACCAGGTGTCTTTTGTCACATACAGAGTTTTCATAATTGGAAGAAATAAAAATGAGTTCTTAAAGCTTACTTTTGAACAGATGTGTGTGTTAAAACTTAAACTTTTATGTGGCGACCAACCAACCACCTATATACAAAAACCGAATCAAAAACTCTTCTAATCCCTGAGAGTGAGGATGTATTTTTTCACTTGAAATTAAAGTGCAGTGTTTTGAAACGTATGGCTGGATTTCTTATCTAATCTTAAAGTGCCACTGTATTCTTAGAACGATTTATAACAAAATACACACACAGCCAATATAAAATATTGCAATAAAACCAATCACTGCACTGTTTAAAACAAACCTCCCCTCCCCTCGCCGGAAAAAAAAAAAAACTAGTTCGCCCATTATCCTGTGTCATTCTGAGATGCGCAGATAGACAGTAAAGGGAATTCCGAATTCCCTTTACTGTCTATCTGCGCATCTCAGAATGACACAGGATAATGGGCGAACTAGATTTTTTTTTTTCCGGCGCCGCGGTACGCCGGAAATCCGGCGCAGCGCCGGAACGCTATCACCCCTGTTCGCGCGAAAGAGAACCACGTGGTTTCATATGGGCATTCGGCTTTTTTTTTTTTGGCGAACGTCTTAAATAGGGGTACCGCGGTTTATACGCGTATTGCACCGCAACAGGTGTATCGTACGGTTCGGTTTTTTTCCCATAACCGTGCCAAGCCTATTAATTAGCTAGGTGGTCACGTGACCCGTGACGTCACAAAAACTTTCCAAGGAGCCAGCGCTTGGGTATCTAATGTAAACAGGTTACCGAAATGGACACCATCGACAGTGACATTCCCGATGTTTCACAGAGATGTGAAGTTAGACCCTATCAATTCGAACCGATAGCTGGAAATTCACATGAACATGGATCTTGTCTTTCTTAGTCTGACGGGTCAGATGATTCTGAGAGTGAGAGTTCATTCAATCCCCTAACAGGAGTGACAGCGCGTCTGACTGACTAGGAGGTCGCAATACACCATGATGTTCAATGTACGTTAAACACTCTAAAAACGAAACAATTTTCTTGTCATCCAAGACACAAAAACTATTTTGTCGCATTCGTCATCATCACGATTCACACTTCTCCATATGCATCTGCCTGCTTGTGCTGTACCCGAAAGTTTTTGTGACGTATGATCACGTGACAGCGGCTCTTCCGGTTGTAAAATATGCATATCGGAGCTCCAGCAGAAATGCCATATAATCATCACGAATATAATGATTTTGCTGAATTTAATAGATAATTTTGTATTTGTTGATGCAATTATTTCATATTTTTAATGGAAAGAAACTGATATAGTGTGCATTTATGTTTCATTGTCCCATGTCCTTTAAGGATTAATTTCACGAGTGATTTCGAAGTTTTGAAAATCATGAGTGAAATTGATCCTTAATTTTAGATTAGATTAGATAGAACTTTATTGATCCCTTTGGGAGGGTTCCCTCAGGGAAATTAAGGTTCCAGCAGCATCATTACAGATAAACAGAGAACAGAAAATAGAGAAAAAACTTCTAGATAAATTAAATTAAGTATTTACATATACAAATATAAAAAGAATAAGATATGCGGAAGAGAGGAAGGGGCCAGCAGGATAGATATTGCACATTGTCCAGTATTGCTTTTTGTCAGGCTAGACTACTGCTCCTTCCCGTCCTCTGTCCTCCTGTTACCCCTCCTCCGCCCCAGAGAGGAGTTGTACAGTCTGATGGCATGAGGGACAAAGGAGTTTTTAAGTCTGTTCATCCTGCACTTGGGAAGAAGCATTCCATCACTGAACAGGCCCCGCTGGTTGCTGATGACGGTGTGCAGAGGGTGACTGGCATCGTCCATGATGTTCAATAGTTTGTCCATAGACCTCTTCTCTGCCACCGTCACCAGAGAGTCCAGCTTCATGCCGACCACAGAGTCGGCCCACCTGATCAGTTTGTCTAGCCTGGATGTGTCCTTCTTGGATGTGCTGCCCCCCCCCCAGCACACCACGGTGTAAAACAGGACACTGGCGACCACAGGAACCATACGATTACTTGTTTTTAATATCTCATTATCTCTAGCCGCTTTATCCTGTTCTACAGGGTCGCAGGCAAGCTGGAGCCTATCCCAGCTGACTACGGGCGAAAGGTGGGGTACACCCTGGACAAGTCGCCAGGTCATCACAGAGCTGACACATAGACACAGACAACCATTCACACTCACATTCACACCTACGGTCAATTTAGAGTCACCAGTTAACCTAACCTGCATGTCTTTGGACTGTGGGGGGAAACCGGAGCACCCGGAGGAAACCCACGCGGACACGGGGAGAACATGCAAACTCCGCACAGAAAGGCCCTCGCCGGTCACGGGGCTCGAACCCGGACCTTCTTGCTGTGAGGCGACAGCGCCAACCACTACACCACCGTGCCGCCTCTGTTTATAATATCTAGGGCCAAATTCATACTTCGAAAGCCATTCAAGTTCACAACATTTGTCATTCACGTTTTCTGAACCAATCAGGGCGCAAGACTATCTTGCACGTTTGAATCAGTTTCTAAAGCGTCTTTCATCATGACACGGCAACACGACACGAGGATTTTGAAAGTGGTTTACAAAATTTTATTGGAACTTCTTTACAAAAGCCATTATGTTGACAAAATTTGCTAATTTTTGTAACCGTAACCAAGCAACGAACTAGCCAATAGCATTTCAGAAATACGGCCCCGTGTTAAGGAAAAAAGCCCTCTTTGATTGACCAATCAGAATTGAGTAATTTGGCCCTATGTATTATAATACAAGATTAACGTTTTTGTTCCTCATTCATTATTTCCAAGTCTTTTCAGAGGAAAGTAGCTAAAACATACAGATTGATAAAAAGGCTGATATATAACGTCATAGGCTAATTTGCATATTGATTTATTCATCATACTTTTTGGCATTTTAAATTACAAATGAGGATGCATGAAGAAGGATGGGCGGCGCGGTGGTGCAGTGGTTAGCACTGTCGCCTCACGGCAAGAAGATTCCGGGTTTGAACTTAACAGCCGGCAGGGATCTTTCTGTGTGAACTTTGCATGTTCTTGTTCTCTCCATATCTGCATGGGTTTCCTCCACAGTCCAAAGACATGCAGTTTGGCTAATAGGCCATTTGCAGGAATTGGTCACGTGTCAGTTTTCCTCATAGCAACAAGCCCGTGGTGGGCAGGCTAACTTGACATTCCTTGACAACCGTAAGAGTTTGACTGGCGATGCGAAGGAATCCATTTCTATAATAGCTGTTTTTACCTTTTCTACTGTCTTTTTTGACCCGAATTTTCGTGTGTACTTGGAAAAAGTTTGTGGTTTTAACTTCTGTCGTAAGTTAAAGCGAATCATGATGCGAATAAATCTGCTTCTTATCAGCTAAAAACACATCTACAGATATATCTGTATTTATTTTCAAGAATCTTCACACATTAAGCGAATGATAAAGGTAGAAAAGGAGAAATTATAAGTTATAAACATACCTGAGAAATCCGCCATTTCGCGCGTGAATTTCTTTCTGCAGAGACCAACTTGAGTCCAAAAATCTCTCTTTTTTTTACGGCCAATGATTCGCTTTAACTTATGACAGAAGTTAAAACCACAAACTTTTTCCAAGTACACATGAAAATTCGGGTCAAAAAAGACAGCAGAAAAGGTAAAAACAGCTATTATAGAAATGGATTGCTTCGCATCGCCAGTCAAACTCTTATGGTTGTCAAGGAATGTCAAGTTAGCTTGCCCACCACGGGCTTGTTGCTATGGGGAAAATTGACCCGTGACCAATTCCTGCAAATGGCCTATAGAGATCTTGCAGTCACGTGACCGGAAAGTACACAACCGCCATCTTGTCGGTCAAAAACACAGCTGAATACTGCTGCACTCGTGTACAGAATGGATCAATTTCAACCGACGGACTACACGGCTCATTTTTCTAATGAACAGATAACTAGATGTATGTCTAAAATAAACGACCTACAGATTTATGACCCTTATGGCTTACCGGACGGAGTTTTCACGACCGGATTTTGAACTGCCAGAGGTGGAATACCCAGACGTGTATAATTACCTCATTAACTTTCCCTCGCTGTTCAGTGGTGAAGCACTGCGTGCTTATAAATCTCTGGACAGTTATCTTTACAGAAATTCAGGATTTGTCAGTGACTCAGATGTGGCATCTTGTAAACAAGAATCCTCATTGGATGGGTAAATCACTTAAGTATTGACCAGCCGATTATAGAATAGAATAAGGTAATTCCAGCTGTAATTCCAAATCGTCCGTCTTGTTTACATGGATCTGGCGTTGGAGAGGTAGAGGCTTGGCAGTGGAGATTTGAGTGGCTGTTTTCTGAGCTTAGTCAACAGGCCGGCTCTGCCTGTAGCCTCGCTTTTGCTTCCGCTCCTGGCGCTGCCTCCTTCGCTTTGCTTCCAATAACAATCCACGGAGACCCCGCTGGTCTCGCTATCTCGTCCGGAATGTTGTGCATGCGATGGAAATCGCTACAAACCGTCATTTTCTGCTGGAAACCAATGTCCAGTAAGTCCATACGGTTGTAGTGGATATTGAAGTCCGGTACAGACGAACAACACGCAAAAATACACACAAAAAACATAAAAAACGTGCACAGGTAGGGAGAGCTTGTAGCCGCAGCCGTTGTAGTAGAATTGTATATAGTAGGGTTTTCCAGAAGAAAAGGTAGAAGTAAAAGCAGAAGTAGAACCAGAAGTAGAAGTAGAAGGCGGAATATGGCGTTTGACCGACAAGATGGCGTCTGTCACAATCTGGATCGGCTGTGACGTCACATGCAAGTGCTCCATTAGCTACTCTAAATTGTCCACCAAAAGCAGTGCAGCAGAGGAGTGGCTAGCCAACTGTACTTACTTAGCCAAGAAACCCTAGGAAAGGGACCAAACACGGGACGGGCGAAGGAGAAGGGTGATTTTTCACTTTGAACATCGTAAAATGAATCAGAATAAAATTTAATAGATTTAGAAATATATTTCTTCTTCTTTCAGCTGTTCCCATTAGGGGTCGCAACAGAAGATCATCATGAGCCGCATATTTTATTTTATTTTTTAAATTTTTTTATCAGTGCCCTTCCTGATGCAACCCTTCCCAATCTGTCCGGGTTTGGGACTGGCATTAAGTAGGTACCGGCTTGTGCAACCCCAGTGGCTGGGTATTTTTACCTTTGAACAGTGGGAGGAAACCAGAATATACAGAGAGAACATGCAAACTCGACACAGAAAGGCCCACGTCAGCTGTAAGGTGACCGCGCTAACCACCGTGCTGCCTTTAGAAATATATTTCTTAAACTTCTTTAGTGTATTTCTTGTTGAAGGAAGTCATGTTTGGTCATGGCAGAACAAATAAAACTTGATGCATTTAATACAAAATAGTATAGTTTCTATCAAGAACCCAGATAAAAAGAAACTGACGGTGAGTAGTTGTAAAAGGTGAGTCGTCATGAAGATAAAGGTCACTTGCTTTCCTTACCTGTAAATATCACCAAGAAGCAAGGGAGTAACTTTGATTTTGACATTGGTGGGGACACAAAAGTGATCCAAGGCAGAGCTTCCGAAAGGTGTTTTTTTTTTCCATTAGCAATCATAATTTCATGTCATGCAGATCTTATAGGTTAATGAGGGTAGCTGTGGCCTAATGGTTAGGGAGTTGGTCTTTGGATCCCAGGGTTGCAGGTTCAAATCCCACCCTTACCTCTCCATACATCTCCATCCATGGCTGTGTGAGATACGGGCGGGTAGTCACGGCTGCTGTGGGAAGTGTGCTGCTTTTACAGCAGCTGGGATAGCCAGAATTAGCGAGAAACAGGTAGCTAATCAGAGAATGATATCTACGTTAGAGGGGGGGATTATACATTTAACCCTTTGTGTGCCATATAATCATTGCTCAGGTTAGGACATCGGTTTTATTGATCGTGATTCCACAGTAGCGGCTGAATATTGGTAGGGACACGTCCCTAGCGTCCCTACCCAAAATTACGCCCTAGCCAAGAAGAGTTTAACAAAGAAGTGTAAGGGGCATTGGGAATGATGGTGAACATCAGTGTGTAAAGCCTGACTGGTGAGTCGAGGGAACCTGCTCAGATGGCTTTATCTATTGCATAAAGAAATAATAAATGTTTTCGTATAGTCAATAAAAAATGTACCACTACGTCAATGTAATACAAATAGACTAGGATTTTTTTTAAAAAGGGCTGTTCTGTACTATTTAATTCCTGTTGTCTGTTTTGTCCTACATAAAAGTACAGGACACAACAATATGTACACTCTTTAATTGTGCACGGATTTATTTATTTTTGCAGAGTACATACTGCTCCACCCTGATCCAGCACGCTGAAACCATAAACCGTTCCATACAGGTCGTAAACCTCGACCCAGCTGCAGAGCACTTTGATTATCCAGTCATGGCAGGTGAGAGCAATCCGTACACGGGTTCCTGAAGCAGGAGAGTCGAAATCTGGCCACGTGTGGCGAATGTACTGAGTCTAATCATTAACTAATGATTTGATTCTTAGGCTCCATCCACACGACAACGGCAACGAGATTTTTTTTTAGCGGGTAAAAAAAATATCGCGTCCACATGGGCAACGGATCAGTAAAATATCAGGTACATATGGCAACGCGATGCTTGCTGAAAACGGTGCAATACACATGCCACACCTCTACGTGTGCTGTAAGACGGTCCCATCGGAAACACCAGAACAATAGAAGAAGTAGGACGCATGCACATAAACCCCTTCTTCTACCCGGCGTGATGACTTGTTCTAGTCATGTGGTTGTGACGTCATCGTAAACAAATCCGTTCTACTCATCCAGACAACTTCGCAACGGCGCCGTTGCCAGATTTTTCCACTCTGGAAACCGTTCTCAAAAAATATCGTTTTGGGGCACCCAAAACGCCGGTGCCGTGTGGACGCCAGGCCGGAACGATAAAAAATTTTATCGGATTCACCTGAATCCGTTGCCGTGTGGACAGGGCCTTAGAAATATCACCAAAATATATCTCATTCTGCTTCTTTCGTCCTCCATGACATGGATTTATGGCCTATGGGCATCCCCATGGACTTAAAAAGTCTAATCACTTACAAAATCCTTTTTAACTCGAAGATTAATTGTATGATTCCGTACGTCACTTGTGTTGTGCATCCAAAAAAAAAAATGTTATCACAATAGGATACAGTGCATGTGTGTGTCACTGTATTGTTCCGATTATTGCTTACAACCCCGATTCCAAAAAAGTTGGGACAAAGTACAAATTGTAAGTACACAGCTAGTTAACTTGGACACTGTTAGTTAGCATGTAAAAACAGAGTTACACTAACATGAATAATGTTAACTTATCTGAAGTCCTTTCAAAAATATGTTTTAGCATAATCTTGCCAAATACAACCCCGATTCCAAAAAGTTGGGACAAAGTACAAATTGTAAATAAAAACGGAATGCAATAATTTACAAATCTCAAAAACTGATATTGTATTCACAATAGAACATAGACAACATATCAAATGTCGAAAGTGAGACATTTTGAAATTTCATGCCAAATATTGGCTCATTTGAAATTTCACGACAGCAACACATCTGAAAAAAGTTGGGAAAGGGGCAATAAGAGGCTGGAAAAGTTTAAAGGTACAAAAAAGGAACAGCTGGAGGACCAAATTGCAACTCATTAGGTCAATTGGCAATAGGTCATTAACATGACTGGGTATAAAAAGAGCATCTTGGAGTGGCAGCAGCTCTCAGAAGTAAAGATGGGAAGAGGATCACCAATCCCCCTAATTCTGCGCCGACAAATAGTGGAGCAATATCAGAAAGGAGTTCGACAGTGTAAAATTGCAAAGAGTTTGAACATATCATCATCTACAGTGCATAATATCATCAAAAGATTCAGAGAATCTGGAAGAATCTCTGTGCGTAAGGGTCAAGGCCGGGAAACCATACTGGGTGTCCGTGATCTTCGGGCCCTTAGACGGCACGGCATCACATACAGGCATGCTTCTGTATTGGAAATCACAAAATGGGCTCAGGAATATTTCCAGAGAACATTATCTGTGAACACAATTCACCGTGCCATCCGCTGTTGCCAGCTAAAACTCTATAGTTCAAAGAAGAAGCCATATCTAAACGTGATCCAGAAGCGCAGACGTCTTCTCTGGGCCAAGGCTCATTTAAAATGGACTGTGGCAAAGTGGAAAACTGTTCTGTGGTCAGACGAATCAAAATTTGAAGTTCTTTATGGAAATCAGGGACGCCGTGTCATTCGGACTAAAGAGGAGAAGGACGACCCAAGTTGTTATCAGCGCTCAGTTCAGAAGCCTGCATCTCTGATGGTATGGGGTTGCATTAGTGCGTGTGGCATGGGCAGCTTACACATCTGGAAAGACACCATCAATGCTGAAAGGTATATCCAGGTTCTAGAGCAACATATGCTCCCATCCAGACGATGTCTCTTTCAGGGAAGACCTTGCATTTTCCAACATGACAATGCCAAACCACATACTGCATCAATTACAGCATCATGGCTGCGTAGAAGAAGGGTCCGGGTACTGAACTGGCCAGCCTGCAGTCCAGATCTTTCACCCATAGAAAACATTTGGCGCATCATAAAACGGAAGATACGACAAAAAAGACCTAAGACAGTTGAGCAACTAGAATCCTACATTAGACAAGAATGGGTTAACATTCCTATCCCTAAACTTGAGCAACTTGTCTCCTCAGTCCCCAGACGTTTACAGACTGTTGTAAAGAGAAAAGGGGATGTCTCACAGTGGTAAACATGGCCTTGTCCCAACTTTTTTGAGATGTGTTGTTGTCATGAAATTTGAAATCACCTAATTTTTCTCTTTAAATGATACATTTTCTCAGTTTAAACATTTGATATGTCATCTATGTTCTATTCTGAATAAAATATGAAATTTTGAAACTTCCACATCATTGCATTCCGTTTTTATTTACAATTTGTACTTTGTCCCAACTTTTCTGGAATCGGGGTTGTATTTAATTCATCTAATAATTAGTTATTTAGCATTTATTTATTTTCACTTGTCATTTGCTCTGTGAATTGTGTGAATCCTTGTACTCAGGAGTCGTCTCCGATTCCTTCGACGTTACAAAGCATAGTATGTTTGGCAGAGGGAGGTTGGAGAAAGCACTAATAGCAGGAGTGCCAATAATTCTGTGTTGTCTTTTTTTTTTTCCCAGGAGGGTTTTGTGATTTGTGTTTAGAATGAATTCACTTTGATTAAAAGTTCTATCATATTGTTAGGTCATTTAACTAAAAAATATTCCCGAACATTTTAATTATAATCTTTACCAAGGGTGCTGAGAATTCTGGTTGTTTGTATGTACAAAAATTATTCAGGATTGATTCATTTCATTTGGGTTTTATGTACAGTATTGTGCAAAAGTCTTAGGCGCATGTAAAGAAATGCCGTCGAACAAAAATGGCTTAAAAGTAATGAAATGAAATGTTTCAATGTTAAAAAAATACTATAAACAGTAATCAGTAAGCGATAATAAATGAAACAAAGTCGATATTTGGTGTGAGACGACCCTTTGCTTTAAAAAAAAAAGGTAGTGTCGGGTCCCTGAGCATCTTACAGAACCGGCCACAGTTCTTCTGGACATTTTGACTGTCACACTCGCATCTTCATTTTGCACCCAAACCTTTTTGCAGTAGCCTTCATTATGTTTTATTTTTTAATCTGAAAAGTGCTCTCTTACGTATTCTGCTACTCAGATGTAAAATTTTTTTTTCTGTAACGTTTAATTTTGTGCTGGAAAATGAACGAACGTTTGGAACCCTAAAATGTTTTTGTAATGTTCTGATTCGATAACGTAGAAGTCATGAAATAGAAAACTATAACAAAGTTTATCTGAAAAAAGGAAGAAAAAAACCCAGGATGCCTCAGACTTCGGCAGAGTACTGGACATAATATAAAAAGTTCAGGAATGAAAATACCCTGAGTCTAATCCCGTGACGGAGTTAAACCCTTAAAATAAATAAATACAATTTTTATGAGGAACATATGGAAGGTCGAATGATTATTCTGCTATTTCACTTTCCTTAAAATAACAGATATCCGAGAGTTGATCCAGGTGGATGATGTGATGGAGGATGACTCGCTGAGGTTCGGCCCGAACGGAGGATTGGTTTTCTGCATGGAGTACTTCGCTAGTAACTTCGACTGGCTGGAAGAAAGTCTTGGGCATGTTGAGGATGACTACATACTTTTCGACTGCCCAGGTTATTAACTCGTTATGTCATTACGTTGAAGAGAATCGTGCATTAAAATAAATTGATGGAAGTAATAGAGAACCTTGAACAAATTCAAACTTTAAAGAAGTTCTTCTGGGTTGATTAACAAGCCATAAGTCATGATGACTAAATGAACAATTCACTGGACTGAAACTATATTATTCATAGCGGCGCTCCATACTTAGTGCTGATGACACGAACATGACTCTATGCAATTTCTTAAATAAACTATACAACATGGCAAACATGTTAGATTTCTGTTATAATTACGTGAAAAGAAGCTGTTGTTACACGAATATCCAACTTTTAATTGCACAGCGCAAGAAAACTGGGTCCGTGGTTCGCGGCCATGTTGTGACGTCAGCGGAAGAACACGCTGCGGTTCACTGGCTGTTCTACTCAATGGAAATGGCGCATGAAAACGCCGGTGAACTCTCTAGTGCTAGCTCTTCAACAACCAAATACTGGTACTTCAAGCAGTGATCATGATGGCATGATTTTATCTGATTTTAAATAAATGAGATTGATAATAATGTGAATGTTCACAACTAGTACATACAAACTCTGCAGCTTCTGATTCAGCAGCTGCGTCATACTCCGCAAAAACATCAGCAAGAACCTACAATATAAATGGAAATGCAATACACTAAGCTCAAATGACTTTTGGAAAGTGTCATTTCTAAATTTTTTCTACTTATTCTTGAAGTCGGTCATCGGGGTACTTGCTACCGTTCCCTAACAACGCATGGCAAAGGGTAAAGTGTAGTGTTGCTACGAGTACTTGCTAAAGCCTCCGGTGGAAGATCCTCGATGTGCTGATAAGACATACAGTTCTATATAACACACAAGTGTCACGATAATCACAAAACAGATGCAAATTGTTAAAATACCTAATTTTTAAGCAATCATGTGTTGATCTCTTCCGAATAGAATCTATGATAGCCTACCCTCTTTACCCCTTGCCTCTCGTTGCTAGGCGGCAGTTACATGAAAGCCGCAAGCTCTCACAAGCAAATACATGACTGATATCACGCCGACTTTATGATTACATTTATGATTATCATGAATGTGTACTCTATGAGCGCTCTGGAGCGAGTCACTTCCAAGATGGCCGCGCAGACCGCATGGTTACTATTTTTAGCATCATGTCGGAGCACTCTATAGCTCTACGTACCTTTATCTTATGTCGTTTCTCAACACATGTTCTGACAGGAGGACTGTCTTTGGAGGAGTCGGCTTGTCCCAGGCGACTGCTGGATCCAGCATAGCTACTAGTAGACCCCCTCCGGAATACTGTAGGCACTGCTGATGGTAGCAGCACACGTTTGTGCTGAACTGAACACCCAAGAGATTCTTTTAAGCTGGGAAGGGTGTCAAAACAATCCAAATCGAAGTGTTCAGAGCACAGGACGGATGTTGGTGAGGGCTCCCACTTGTCACAAGTGTGCCTGACTTGCTTCACCCACTTCGCATGCAGCGCGGGATCTCTGGGAAACTTGAATAAACTTACCCCATCCTTGTGGGTTTTGGAGCAAAAGCCGGCAACACAACGCGAAGGCATAATAACTAATATATATATATATATATATATATATATATATATATATAAAATGTCTAATAAAAATACTCATAATGATAAACTGAACACCTGCCGCATCAACAACAAACTGGTAAGTTAGGAGGAAGGTTCTTTCGCTGACGTCATATAGCCCCTCCTCCTCTTTCGTCTCCTGGGTGCTGCAGCCCCGTCAAATTTGCCCAAATAGCCGCGTTTTTTATCACAACTTGTAAAATAGGCGCCTTCATGAATTAATATATGGATCATCGGGAATTACTTTTTATGTTATAAAACATCGCCAAAGATGTCAAAAACGTGTCATCAGCACTTTAAGAGAATATGGTGGTAATACATCGACCTGGTTTTTGCGACTGTATGACGTCCGTGTACCACCACAGGGAACTGATCATCAGTGCAAGGCAACGTATCTCAAACACTTAACCACCGGACAACGAAATTTGTATTTTTATTTCTATAAGCTAGATGGGTTTTTATCCAGCGCTTATTTTTTATTTGTTTTTTAAAAAATAATGTAGGATTGTTTACGAACACAATTTACGGAAACTATTGATGGGGAAAAAAGTTAATTCATTCATTCATAGTGGGCAACATATCTTTGCATTGTCTGCCTTTTTTTTTAACCTAAACAATTTCTTCCTCTGCACACTTCACATCACACACACACATCACATTATCTCTAGCCGCTTTATCCTTCTACAGGGTCGCAGGCGAGCTGGAGCCTATCCCAGCTGACTACGGGCGAAAGGCTGGGTACACCCTGGACAAGTCGCCAGGTCATCACAGGGCTGACACATAGACACAGACAACCATTCACATTCACACCTACGCTCAATTTAGAGTCACCAGTTAACCTAACCTGCATGTCTTTGGACTGTGGGGGAAACCGGAGCACCCGGAGGAAACCCACGCGGACACGGGGAGAACATGCAAACTCCGCACAGAAAGGCCCTCGCCGGCCCCGGGGCTCGAACCCAGGACCTTCTTGCTGTGAGGCGACAGTGCTAACCACTACACCACCGTGCCGCCCTCCTCTGCACACTTGTGTAACCATAATTATTGTACAGTTCAATAGCAATTATGAGCATCTTTCCTTAGTGTTAGATAATCTAAAACGACCGTGGATCGATATCAATTCGTTCTTATGTCTGATAATATTCAGTCATAACTACTGTATGTAGTAATGATTTTTTAAAATCATTTTTTAAAATTTGCTTTTTAAAAAATAATGTGGGATTATTTACGAACACATTTTATGGAAAATATTCACGACAGTTTCATAAACTAGTTAAAACGGTTTTATTAGTCTGTTTTCTTCCTGGATAATAGATAGTTTCTGTTACGTAAGGCCGATAGAATAACGTAAGTGCAGGAAGAGTTTTATTGAAAACACACCAGCAAACAGATTCGAAACGGAGACAAAGGCAGAGGTGAAACACAGACAGTGGTGGAGTGAGACACAGACAGGATATCCGAGGGAATACAATACTCACAATCCAAAAACACAAACGGGCTCAAAACCAGAAAAGCGATACAGAATACAAAGCTTTTGCAAAGTCAAAGGCGTGTGGACGTGACCGATGGAACCAGACAACTGTTTGGCACATCAGGTTTGATATTTGATGGTAACTCTATAGTAATGCTGTAAAGTGAAGGCGCTGGTTTACTGCTGTCCACCAGGCACCCAGCAGAGTTACACCATAATAAATGTGGTGTCAAAGAAAGGAATAAATACATTACGTATTCATGCGTATCTCATTATTGGCCTCACTGTCACAAGACAATGCAGTGATTTATTGAGGTGAAAAACTCGACACAATTCAATGGTTCATTCATGGTGCTGTAATATTATTATTCTATTCAGGGGGATTATGCGCCCATGCAAATATTTTGCTCGTAAACTCATCAGGAGCTCCACTTTTAGGCAGTGACTAAATGTCTGTCTGTCTCGCTCTCCTGTCTTTCTGTCTGTCTCTCACTCTCTGTCTGTCTCTGGGTCTCTCTCTGTCTGTCTCTCACTCTCTGTCTTTCTGTCTGTCTCTTGCTCTCTGTCTGCCTGCCTTTCTGTCTGTCTCTCACTCTCTGTCTGTCTGTCTCTGGGTCTCTCTCTCTCTCTGTCTGTCTCTCACTCTCTGTCTGTCTCTTGTTCTCTGTCTGTCTGTCTCTTGCTCTCCTGTCTTTCTGTCTGTCTTGCTCTCTGTCTTTCTGTCTATCTGCCTTTCTGTCTGTCTCTCGCTCTCTGTCTGTCTGTCTGTCTCTCGCTCTGTCTGTCTGTGTGTCTGTCTCTCTCCCCCCTCTGTCTGTCTCTCTTTTTCCCTCTCTGTCTGTCTCTCGCTCTGTCTGTCTATCTGTCTCTCGCTCTCTGTCTGTCTGTCTCGCTCTCCTGTCTTTCTGTCTGTCTTTTGCTGTCTGCCTTTCTGTCTGTGTCTCTCTCTCTCTGTCTGTCTGTCTGTCTCTCTCTGTCTGTCTATCTCTCACTCTCTGTCTGTCTCTTGCTCTGTCTTTCTGTCTGTCTGCCTTTCTGTCTGTCTCTCGCTCTCTGTCTGTCTGTCTGTCTCTGGGTCTCTCTCTGCCTGTTTGTCTCTTACTCTCTGTCTGTCTGTCTCTTGCTCTCTGTCTCTCGCTCTCCTGTCTTTCTGTCTGTCTTTTGTTCTCTGTCTTTCTGTCTATCTGCCTTTCTGTCTGTCTCTCACTCTCTGTCTGGCTGTCTCTCTGTCTGTCTCTCGTTCTGTCTGTCTGTGTGTCTGTGTCTGTCTCTCTCCCCCCCTCTCTCTCTCACTCTGTCTGTCTGCCTGTCTCTTGCTCTCTGTCTGTCTGTCTCTCGCTCTCTCTCTTTTCCCTTCTCTGTCTGTCTGTTTCTCTCTGTCTCACTCACTAACTGATATATAAATAAATATAAAATGTTTGTGTATCATTTCAGGTCAGATTGAGCTTTACACTCATCTTCCTGTCATGAAGCAGTTAGTCGAGCAGCTCCAGCAGTGGGAGTTTCGTGTGTGTGGCGTCTTTTTAGTTGATTCTCAATTTATGGTCGAGAGCTTCAAGGTAACAGAGCCATTCACCCGTTAGTCCCTGTGATCATTCTCCTTCTTATTTGTCAACGTTGTCTATTGATTTGGCATCACCTTCCTCAAAGACTAAATCTGGATTTGTAATTTTGCCAGAAAAGTAATCTCTCTAAATCCTCTGCTTTCCAGTTCATTTCCGGTGTCATGGCAGCTTTGAGTGCCATGGTGGCACTAGAAATCCCTCAGGTCAACATCATGACCAAAATGGACCTACTGAGTCCTAAAGCTAAGAAAGAGATTGAGAAGTAAGTGAGAGTTAACAGTGTAATTTTTTAAAAATGATTATTAATGTACGGAGTATAGCATGTTGCAGACAGAGAGATGATGTGTGCATGTTTATTGCAGATATCTCGATCCGGATATGTATTCGATGATGGAGGACAGCTCTGTCACGCTGAGGAGCAAAAAATTCATGAAACTCACCAAAGCGATCTGTGGTTTGGTGAGTCGGTTATTATAAAGTAGGAATGAGAGTCGTGATGAAAAGATGCAAATAAGTATTATCACGGTGCCAAAACTTTTTCATGATATATTTCATGGCATGTTTCCTTTTTCCTACAAAAAATTATATTGTAAATGTTATATAAAAATTGAAAATGGCTCAGATGTCATTTTTTTTTTTCCTTTAGATTGAGGACTACAGCATGGTGCGCTTCCTGCCATTTGACCGCACTGATGACGAAGGCATCAACATTGTTCTCCAACACATTGACTTCTCCATACAGTACGGCGAGGACCTGGAGGTTAAGGAGCCCAAGGTACGTCCATGTTGTGCCATGTGATTCTGTGTGTCGTGCTTCATGCGTAATTACACAAAAAGGTCATAAAAAACTTGGAGTTTTAGTCCTCGTTCAACACACATGAATAAATGTATTAAAGTCAGACATTCGGAGACTCTTAAGATGTCCTGATGACTGGATAGATAAACCCAGCAGAACGGTACGACATGACAGATAACGGCTGTATCCTAAACGCTAACATTTGAGTCAAGACTTAGACAGATTTTTATGAGTAATGGTGATTCGTATAAATACAGAGGTGATTATAGGAAATCATGTGCTGATTGGTCGAGAAATTCAGACTATTTCTCGATAATCACCTCGAGCGACTTGGCAAAACGGCGGCCGATCGCTTCGTCACCGTAAGTGAGGAAGAATTACAAATGATGAAAGAAAACGCTGTTCCTAAAAGCACTAAAGATGCTCTGAAGTTTGGTCTAAAACTATTCAAAGGTAAGGTGGAATTGTGATTTATTTTATCGATTTCAAAACAAAGTCTTTTATGTGACTCGGCGTAGATAAGTAACACAAGTCTGCGCCGCACCGTTCTTATATTTGTATGCTGCTTTTGAAGATTGCAGGCCTTTCGATTGCATAATTTGGGCTACACCCTGTGTTTCTGAATTTGGGCTTTTTGCGTCGTGATACAGGGTAATTGGGCTTTTCTGCACGCGCAAAGTGCTGTTGTCCCAGCGCTCTGTGTTTAAACCTGCTGCTGCTTTTTTAGCTACAAAGTTATGAATAAATAAAGAAATCTATGAATGTTATTTTTACCTTTATTGCAAAATGTCTACAGCATTAATCCCTCTTGATGTACATGACAAAAATAATTAGAATACAGTTAGGTGGGGTTTACATTAGACCGTATCAGCGGATCATCAGATTAACGTTTTTAAAACGATTAGCGTGCACACAGCAACACCAATACACGATTCGCGTGCACACAGCAACACCAATACACGGATACGCTCGGCTCCGCAGGCATCCTGCACTCCAAATCACTCCGCCCTGAACAGCGAGTGCCCTCTGGAGGGTGCGCACTCCGGCCCTGCGCAGCTCACAGAGCGCGCGAGTGAAGCGCACGAGCAGTGATTCGGGACTGAGCCGCTGTGTGATCTCAGCGCATATCACTTACCACTTGCAAGTGGAAGGATGGCAAGCCTAAAGACAATCATAACTACACAATGGGCAGTATTTGCATCAGTATTTGCAGTATTTTCATACTTTTATACTCTTTTTAATGAAAGGTGATACAAGGCGGAAGTCCGCGCCGTTTTTCAGCAGTCGCGTCACATGACCAACGCCAGCGAATCAGGAAGGTGGATGTCACAGTGACGTTGTCCAATGACGACGCCAGCTAGAGCTCAGCACAGCGTATCCGCGTATTCTCAATGTTTACACAGCACCGGACCAGACACGATCTGGATTGAATACGTGGACCCTGGCGGATTCCCGTTTCCCGGCGTTTCCAGGCGTTTTAATGTAAACGGACAGTGCATCCGCGAAGAAAACGAGACAGATACGGTCTAATGTAAACTTGGCCTTAGTTAGTATTTAAAAGATGTGTTGGGGCCTGAGGAGAGCCTGGACGAAAGGAGCCTGTGAATGAAAAAGCAAGTTATGCACTGTTGCTGTCAAAGAGACAAACCTGTAGTCAGGGATGAGAGTTTTCTGCTTTTCGGCGGATTTCCGCTTTTTCTGAGCGAAAATCGATATTATGCCAAATCCGTTGAGATGTTTTTTTTCATTGAGGGGGGTTGGGGTATGTTCCTTCGTGATACTCAAGCGTACGACGATGTTACATGTTTACATTTTCGCCATCTTAAGTCTCGCGGTAGAATACGTGTTATCTACAATGTAATTGGCCAAAACATTGCTGGCGAGAGCATGATAGCCAATCATAACAGTTGTTACAAGAGTGTGGGAGAGAACAAAAGCCAATCGTAACAGTTCTTACAAAAGTACCCGCATCGTTCTGTTTTATCGAAACTTGCACATGTTCATCGCCGCTGCGCTTCAAAAATACGTTTCTCTTTCGTATCGTCTTTTTTACTCAAAATGCCGAATACAATTGACAAGCGAGACGAAGCGAAGGCACGTGAAATCGATGCTGGTATAAAAAACAGAGAGAGGACTGACAAGCTTTTGTCTTTGGCCAAAAGGCTGAAGAAGTCGTCGAAATGATTAAATGAAAATGAGAAGTGACTGTGAACTATAAATAATTGTATAAAGTGTACATAGGCATTATCCCATAAACTTAGCATTCATTTGATTTAATACATTGAACATGTATATGATGGTCAGTAAATCTGAATTAATGCTGACAGTTTTGAAAACTTAAATATTTCAAAAGACTTTGAAATCATATGCAACTAATGAGGACATAGGGTGACTGACCTTTTCTCCCTAAGAAATTTTATTTAATATATGAACATTTTGAAAATTAATAAAACTTACGTTTAATGTGAATTTAGTTTGTCATTTTTGTTGATCATAAATTATAACCATACCCTTGAATGTAGAATGTGATTTTATTTTGAATTCAAACAATACTCCTATTGATTTGAAACATATTTTCATGTAAATATATAAAAAAGACAACAGATTTTTTTATCTACTACAGCTCAGATTGCAGGAAAAGTGGTTTGTAAGGCCTTATTTTTCAAAATTTTCCTGGGGGGGGTATCCCTCCCAGACCCCTGGCTTCGGGCGCCATCTTGTTTTCTGCTTTTTTGGTGACCACCCACTCTCATCCCTGTGTAGTAGACCTGCGACACAAAAGGTTTTTCATTCACATCACAAGAACTGGCAGCGCAATTCACAGCATGTAGTCAAGTCAAAGATCTTAGTTTAAATGAAAAGCCAGTGTCTAAGACTATCATCAACAAGAGGACCAAGCTCCAAGTCACTCCTTCCACCCACACTTACACAACTGTGTGTATTTAAAGGAACAGTCCACCGTATTTCCATAATGAAATATGCTCTTATCTGAATTGAGACGAGCTGCTCCGTACCTCTCCGAGCTTTGCGCGACCTCCCAGTCAGTCAGACGCAGTCAGACGCAGTCAGACGCGCTGTCACTCCTGTTAGCAATGTAGCTAGGCTCAGTATGGCCAACGGTATTTTTTGGGGCTGTAGTTAGATGCGACCAAACTCTTCCGCGTTTTTCCTGTTTACATAGGTTTATATGACCAGTGATATGAAACAAGTTCAGTTACACAAATTGAAACGTAGCGATGTTCTATGCTATGGAAAGTCCGCACTATAATGACAGGCATACTAACACCTTCTGCGCGCTACGACAGCGCATTGATATCTGAGCTCCGTATCAATGCGCTGTCGAAGCGCGCAGAAGGTGTTAGTACGCCTGTCATTATAGTGTGGACTTTCCATAGCATAGAACATCGCTACGTTTCAATTTGTGTAACTGAACTTGTTTCATATCACTGGTCATATAAACCTATGTAAACAGGAAAAATGCGGAAGAGTTTGGTCGTATCTAACTATAGCCCCAAAAAATACCATTGGCCATACTGAGCCTAGCTACATTGCTAACAGGAGTGACAGCGCGTCTGACTGCGTCTGACTGACTGGGAGGTCGCGCAAAGCTCGGAGAGGTACGGAGCAGCTCGTCTCAATTCAGATAAGAGCATATTTCATTATGGAAGTACGGTGGACTGTTCCTTTAAGATGCAAGCTGTATCTTAAATACACACAGTTGTGTCCTGAATAGCTCTCTTTTTATTCAGTCTTTTACCTGATTTAAATCATATGACACTAGATATCAGAGAGATATTGCAGTTGAGGTCAGATAATGTGGGATATAGGGCTATTTTTAGGTTTTTAAATGATACAGAAGGTGGCGGTAATGCACCTAAAAGCTGTTTTCCAACCACCATAAAACAATATAAAAGAAGGAGAAAGAAGCTTTACCTAATGTGGAAATCCCGCTCTGGTCATTGGTACGCGAGTCTCATTCCTCCATGAAATCATGGCGTGCCGATCGCCGTTGATGGAGAATTCGTGCTCTGCACGAGGCTTACGGCTAGTTCGACGAACCCGGAACAACATGGGAATGGTGCAGATTTCGCGTCAATTACAAGAAATGCATGCTAATTCTCGCTAATTTCAGTGTTTTTAAAGAAGAAAGTCAAGACATTGGGTTTTATGCAGCCAAGTTTATTTAATCAACATTTCGTTTTGTTTTTTTTTTTTTACTTTTGGTAGCATGTTTTGGGCGCTTGACCTTAATTTGGGCGCCTACGACGTTATCCGTCGCAGGTTTCGTGTACCTAATTGAAAGGCCTGGATTGAAGTAAATAATTTTTTAATACTGTTTATTTTTTAAATAATAACCTGTGTATTTGTACTAAAACAATTATCAGGCTCAGTGAAGATCGGTGAAGAATAACCTCGACTTCGTCTTGATTCTTATTCACCGATATTCACGTCACCTTTGGCGAATAATCGTTAATTACTAATGTTTAGAGAGAACTGAGAAATGTGCGAGATTTAAAAATGACAAACGTTTTGAAAAAACAAACTTGGATACAAAACCAAACACAGACTTGTACAGAATGTCAGAATCCGAAAACGGCATATTTAATACACACAAAAAAAAAGCCAAAACCACAAAAACAAAATCTTTAAAACTTCAAATGAAGGATAAAAATAAAACAAAATCCCAAAACTTGCTAACGAAATCTTAAACACAAAAAACAAAAACAGACTTTATTGCATTTATTTAAACAAGTATAAAAAAAAATTGAAAAATATAAAATGGGATAAAGGGAAAAAAATACATAAGATAAAGCAGGAAATAATATCATGTTTAAATGGATGTTCGCTCATGCTGCATTGTGGGAATTCCTCAGCCCTGGGGTGGTGGTATTATTATTATTATTATTATTATTATAATTATTATTATAGGGCGGCACGGTGGTGTAGTGGTTAACGCTGTCGCCTCACAGCAAGAAGGTCCGGGTTCGAGCCCCGTGGCCGGCGAGGGCCTTTCTGTGTGGAGTTTGCATGTTCTCCCCGTGTCCGCGTGGGTTTCCTCCGGGTGCTCCGGTTTCCCCCACAGTCCAAAGACATGCAGGTTAGGTTAACTGGTGACTCTAAATTGAGCGTAGGTGTGAATGTGAGTGTGAATGGTTGTCTGTGTCTATGTGTCAGCCCTGTGATGACCTGGCGACTTGTCCAGGGTGTACCCCGCCTTTCGCCCGTAGTCAGCTGGGATAGGCTCCAGCTTGCCTGCGACCCTGTAGAACAGGATAAAGCAGCTACAGATAATGAGATGATGATGATGATGATTTTTTTTTTTTTTTTTTTTTTTAAATAAAGTGTATAGTGTACATCTTCATACTATGATGATTTATTATTGCTTTGTGTTCCGTTTTCTTCATAATCTATATTATGGTCATTTATCTACCATATTATTATCACTCTATTTCTTTTTTTTTTTAAATCTTTTCCAGGAGAGTGATGAGGAACCTGGCAACCAGAATTATGATGAGTTTTTCCAAGACAGAGTGGATTCCTAAATAGATCTTTGTAATGCGCTCAGCTGTTTAGTGCTGTGAAAATCCAAGTCTACAAGTGAACAACACTGTCAGAAAGCACTTGGGTGGAAAGAGAGAATGCTCTATTATTATTATTATTATTATTATTATTATTATATGTCTGAGTGCATAATTCTATTATAAATCTCTTATTTCTGCTCTTTGCTCATATTATTGTGTTATAGACCTTGCCTGCTACATTGTATAAGTTTTTAAGGTTAAATATTTTTTCAATAAAAGTGAGATTTTGGAAAGTGTGTGCGCGTGCAAAACAGTGTGAATGGTGTGTTCTAACAGTAAGCTGAGCACAAATACAAACCTAGCTACACAGGGAACTAACTATCAAAGACATTTTCCGAGTTACACTGATTATTTGAGAATTAAAACTGTTAATAATCGAGGTTAATGTCAGTTCTCCCTGTGTTTATCTGGATTTCCTCCAGTTTCCTCTCACCTCCAAAAAACATTTTAGTACCCCGGAGTATGAATCAATGTTTTCATGGTGACCTGTGACGGACTGGCGTTACATCCAGAGTCTATTCCTATATCACACCTAGTTCTTCCCAGGACATACTCCAGATCAACTAATCCCCTGACTGGAATAAAGAGATGAATGAATTAATAAGTTAGAAGGTGGAATATTTCTTAGAATTTTTGCCATTTTTGATCCCTGATGCTCAGAAATGGAACTCGTAGCATTATAATTCTGGCAATGGTGGATCCAGAGGGTGAGGTGGGAATACATCCTGGATGGAATGGTAATACACATACATACCTGTTGCTTTTATATTAATATCAACAAAATATAGTTTCTTCTTCTTTCGGCTGCTCCCATTAGGGGTCACCACAGTGGATCATCTGTTTCCGTCTCATCCTGTCCAAACTATCCAGTATGGAAATCCGATTTATGATCCTCATATTTGATTTAGGTTTTACACCATATGCCCTTCATGGTGCAATTTCTTCAATAGTCCAATCTGGACTAAGAATACACTGACTTGTACAACCCCAGTGGCTGCGTTAAACAAAATGTTTCATTTTGTAAAAACGTGTGTCAAAATCCTGTTCTGTTTGACATGTTGAATGGTGTCTGAGAAACACAGGATGCCTGAAACTGGAGGTGAAAACACAGCATAGGACAGAAGCCTAGAATTAAAGTCTCAAAACTGATCATTTCTGCCTACAAGAGGGCAGAAAAGTCTATAAAATTATTTAGGAACATTTGAAGAACATTCTGGGCGGCACGATGGTGTAGTAGTTAGCACTGTCGCCTCAGACCAAGAAGGTCCTGGGTTCAAGCCCAGTGGCTGGCGAGGGCCTTTCTGTGTGGAGTTGGCATGTTCTCCCCGTGTCTCTGTGGGTTTCCTCTGGGTGCTCTGGTTTCCCCCACAGTCCAAACACATGCAGGTTAGCTTAATTGGTGACTCTAAATTGACCGTAGGTGTGAATGTGAGTGTGAATGGTTGTTTGTGTCTATGTGTCAGCTCTGCGATGATCTTGCAAATTTGTCCAGGGTGTACCCTGCCTCTTGCCCATAGTCAGCTGAGATAGGCTCCAGCTTGCCTGCGACCCTGTAGAACAGGATAAGCAGCTACAGATAATGGATGGATGGATGAAGAACATTCTCTGAAACATAATGTGTTATGAAGCATGAATGTTAAATTGATTAAAAAAAAAGATCTGCTGTTAAAACGATTCAGTAACAGGAATAAAAAAAAAAAAAGGTATTCAGAACGTTCTGCAAACCAATGGCTACTATATTATTATTACAGCAACAAATGCAAGAGAAGACCAACTCAACAGACGCGAGCTCAGCTTCCCTAGGCCTCAAGATCCACAGTGGAAAAAGCAAAATCCTCAAGGTCAACACAAACTGCAATACTCCCATCACCCTGGCAGGAGAAGCACTAGGAGAGGTGGATAATTTCACTTACCTAGGATGTGTCATCAACAAACAAGGTGGGACAGATGCAGATGTAAAGGCACGGATAGGAAAGGCAAGAACAGCTTTCCATCAGTTGGATGAAGTCTGGAGATCATCAGAACTGACTACCGGTACTAAAATCCGGATGTTCAACACAATGGTAAAATGTGTTCTATTGTATGGTGCAGAGACATGGCGAACAACAGCCAGCACAACACGGAAAATACAAGCTTTCATAAATACCCGCCTTCGGAAAATTCTTAGAATCTACTGGCCTAAGACCATCAGTAATGAGGACTTGTGGCACCGCACCAGGCAACAACCAGTAGGGACCATCATTCTATGTAAACACTGGACATGGATAGGGCACACCTTGCGCAAACCAGAAAGAAATATCACAAGAGAGGCCTTCACCTGGAACCCCCTGGGGAAGCGGAAGAGGGGAAGACCGAAGAACACATGGAGGCGGGACCTGGATGCTAATGTGAGGGCAACCGGCTACACATGGGAACAGCTGGTAGAGAGGGCCCAGGACCACATCAGATGGAGGGATCTAGTCTGTGGCCTATGCCCAAGAATGGGCAGTCGGCCTAAGTAAGTATTATTATTATCTCATTATCTCTAGCCGCTTTATCCTTCTACAGGGTCGCAGGCAAGCTGGAGCCTATCCCAGCTGACTACGGGCGAAAGGCGGGGTACACCCTGGACAAGTCGCCAGGTCATCACAGGGCTGACACATAGACACAGACAACCATTCACACTCACATTCACACCTACGCTCAATTTAGAGTCACCAGTTAACCTAACCTGCATGTCTTTGGACTGTGGGGGAAACCGGAGCACCCGGAGGAAACCCACGCGGACACGGGGAGAACATGCAAACTCCACACAGAAAGACCCTCGCCGGCCCCGGGGCTCGAACCCAGGACCTTCTTGCTGTGAGGCGACAGTGCTAACCACTACACCACCGTGCCGCCCCTACTAGAGATGAAGGCATGTATGAGTTTTTCCAGATCATTTTTTGACACAGGTCCTCTTAGTTTGGAAATGTTTTTTAGGTGATAAAATGCCGATTTATTGATTGCTTTCATGTGACTGTCAAAGTTTAGCTCGCTGTCAATGAAAACACCAAGATTTTTAGAAGACAGGGAGCAATGGAGACCCCGAATCAGGAGCAGCCAAAAGAAGAAGAAGATTTTTAATAGACTTTTTTGCCCTCTTGTGGACAACAGGAGTAACTACACTTACACTCTTTTACTTCCGGTATCGCTGTGTTGGGTGGGACAGCGGAAGCGGCATTTTTCAGTACTGTGACATTAACCGATTTCCTTCCAAAACCAGAAAACATTTTTAAAATGCCGGTAAGCAAAACTTATTTAAAAATATTTAAATTAATCTTTTTTATATTTTTATGACAGAAAATATGGCTCTTAAAGTAAGACTCTAGTAGCCTTTAGCGAGCCAACAACATGCTATATTAGCTAGCTACATGGTTAGCCAGTCAGCTCATGCAGCCTAAAATTTATATTTATTCACTTTAATATGATTCTGAAACGGATTTATTAGTTTTAAAAACTAAAAAGTGTCTTGTTTTTGAAAAGCATAGTGGTGTATATCTCTAAAGCAGCCAGTGTTTTAGAAATTCAGTGCTATGAAAAGCTTGTTTTGGTTTGTAAATATTCATATCACCTGATGTTTAATTCTGTTTGATAAAATTATTTTTATTTTTTTTGCATTGTGTGTTTTGTCTTTTAATTCTCAGGCTTATCATTCCAATCTCATGGATGCTGACACCAAATTGGTGGGAAATATGGCACTGTTGCCCCTCAAGACACAGTTTAAAGGCCCTGCTCCAAAAGAAAGTATGATATGATGTGATATTTTTGCTATATTTCTAAACATGGAAGCTGTTTACGTATGTTTTATGTGAGCTGTGGCATTTCTTCCTTAAATGGTCTTCAACCTGTCACAGCTCCGACTCATCAGCTGTGCATAATGTTCCTGTTTCCTTTTTCTCTTTTCCTCTTTCAGCCAAAGACACAGACATCATCGATGAGGCCATCTACTACTTTAAAGCCAATGTTTTCTTTAAGAATTATGAAATTAAGGTAAGATGAGATTTAAAAAAAAAAAAAGAAAGAAAAACCAATCCAGGAAGTAAGAGCGGACAGGAAAGAAATGCATGCATGCCTCAACGTGCATGCATTTTGATCTCAGCTGCCTCTGGCAGTACATTTCTGGTTCACTGTCACTTGTTTCCAGAATACTGAATTCGTTCTTATTTCCGCTTCTTGTTCTGATTTCAATTTGCATCATGCTGTTTGTTAGAATGAGGCAGACCGGACGTTGATCTACATCACTCTGTACATCTCTGAATGCCTCAAGAAGCTGCAGAAGGTAAGATCGTATGCAAGGAACAAAACACTTCAGGGTGAGCAAAAATATAAAAAGTTGATTATTTTCTAACATCATGCCCAGGCCTGGAATTTCGTCATTTTAGCGGCAAGGCCACTTGGCCTTTTGTGCTGTCAATTTTCTGAGGGCACGAAGGCCATAAAATAAAACAATGATTTTAAGTTCACGTCTATAATGAATTTAATTTAAGGACTAATGACTCTTCTGAGGAAGATTGGAGTCTTAGTCGAAACTATCGAGCAGGTAAAGAAACATCTCCTGCACTATTATGTCTGAAGATAAGTTTAGATGTGTTCAATATTTTCTTATCAATCATTCAAAAATTGTAAAACTTTTATTAAACCTATATCCTCCCATAATTTTTGTTCAATTGACACCGAACGTGCAAGAGCATCTTCAGACTGTACTACTACGCAGATTTTTGATTAATCAAAATTGAGCCTGGAGTACATCAAAATGTTTGACTGTAAATGGAACATATACTAGAATGTATATGAAAATGAATAAAAGTAAATGTTAATGTTGTAATGACGCCAAAAACAATGAGATACAGTAAAATCTCTTGCGATGGTGAGCTCGTCAAGATGGCAGCAGTTACACTTCGGTTAAACAGCAAAAAGAAACATACAATACTAGTAGCAAAACAATGCTAACTGCATAGATTAAAAAAGTGGCTATGAACAGACAATATCACATATCATATTATGGCAGGAACAAGCAGTAGGAACATCCATGACCTTACGCTTAAAGCTCGACAAAGGAAAAACTTGACAGCAAGCTAATTAGCATTTGTTACCGGCTACAGTCGGTACTCGGCACGTTAAAAGTTGTAACGGCATAACGTTACTGTACAAGCAATGCTTATTTAATGGTAACAAACTTAAGCCCTATATGTTGAAATTCCTATCTTATTCGTTCGTTAATTTATCTCAGTCTTACCTCAGTCAACTTCTTCCCTCCTTCTGTGAAAATTCAACGTCTCAGACGCGGACAGAAGTGGGCGGGGGATGCATTTGATTAAGTCTCCTGATTGGCTGGTGATAGATTGGTGTCATTCTAGCATGTCGGAGCGGTTCATGCCAGGCTCGAGTCTGATCCACCACTGATGAGTTGCCCAATAAGAATCCAGAATGTCATCAAAAGATGTATTTTTTTCTCAGTAGACGCAGGTGATGTTAAAGCCTATTGGCAGTCACGAGGCAGACTACAAAACCGCAGGGCATCAAGGCCACTGTGGCCTTACGGCAGATATTTTTTTCCAAGGGCACAAGGCCAAATTCGTGAAATTCCTGCCCTGATCATGCCTTTTTAAGTATTTCTATAACTTTTATACCACACCAGTTTGCCAACACTAACAATTCTCTTACTAAAGGACGTCATACTTCTTATCCATTTATAGTTACATTCACGGTAACGTACAGCAGCTGTAAACAATCAGTTGATTCTGTATATTCATAGTTCAGTGGAGTTTTCCATAAAATTGGCCTTCGGTATCTCTTCCTGCTGTGTTTTGAACTCCTGCTTGTCTTTGATTCACAGTGCAGCTCTAAAGGCCAAGGAGAGAAGGAGATGTACACACTGGGAATCACCAACTTCCCAATCCCAGGAGAGCCGGGATTCCCTCTGAACGCCATGTACGTTAAACCTACCAGCAAACAGGAAGAAGGTACGCCGCAAATAGCTTCATTATTCCTCAGTCACGATAATTCAGATTTCAGTATACACCCTGTCAGTCAGTGTTTGTTTTTCATACAACTGGATTTTCTTAAGATTTATAACAGTTTAATGGCAACTTTTGCCTGGAAGAACGGTATGGAATATCAGCTGAACATAAAGACAATCTGTCTGGTAGGGCTGTAACGATATGCGTATCGAAATCGCGATACGCAGAGCCACGATCCGTATCGCGATACAAGAAGGCAGAATCGCGGTACACCCTTTCAAACTTCTCCTCAGCCCAAAAACAGAGGCGCTTCCAAACTTCAATTTATGAATACTTTACTTTTTATTTAAATTACATTTTAAACTTACTTAAATTACTTTTATTTTTTTATATCTATTAGTAAGTCGTTTTTTCACCGACCTGCGACAATCTTCTGCGAGTCACGCAACGTCCACACTCGCCACTGGCAGAGCATTCATTTCTTTTAAGTGGTCGCCATTCTGGTTGCGACGCGGGGAGCGAATCTGTAAACAAGCAGCTCATTGGCTGGCTAGGTGTGCCACAAGCCAATCACAATCACTTGACCGGAAAGGCATGCAGTGTTGCCAGATTGGGCGGGTTTAGGTGCTTTTTGGCTGGTTTTGAACATATTTTGGGGTGGAAAACGTTAGCAATATCTGGCAACACAGAAGGCATGTCTGCTTGGGCGGAAGCCTTCTGCGGCAGTTACATTTTGACACGCGAGCAACGTTTCACCATAAAAATTCCGTAATTTCCATCTGTTTTCTGCGATCACAGAAAATCATTGGCCCTATGAGAGTGAGACAGTGAGAGAGCCACCCCCCCAAAAAAAATCTTAACGGATTTACACGATTTGGAAAAATGACTTTTTCAGAACCGAAAAAAACAGAGCTTCCGGCTCAACAGTATTATTTTGAGAAATAAAACAGTCTTTGGATATACATTTGTTCATTTTTGCATACATATTACTCATTCTCTGCAGTGGTCTGAATTATTTGTTATTAAATAGTTAATGTAAGTAAGTAAATGTTAGTAAGTCAAATTTACTACTTTAAAAAAACATTTTTAAAAAAATCGTGGGCGTATCGAATCGTGGGTCAAAAATCGCGATACGAATCGAATCGTGAGTTGGGTGTATCGTTACAGCCCTACTGTCTGGAACATCTTTGGTCCTGGTCACACTACAGGTCGCGATGGGTTTGCGACTGTTTGGTGATGAAAAATTGGTAGCATCGATTGTGTGATGCACGGTGAATGTTCTCTGAGCTTTGCAAGTTGTTTTTTGGTGCGTCTCTGCTTTGTGAGTGGCCAAAAACGTCATGAAAAATTTCAGTGCATGCATTCAAATTTGGTGATGTTTTTGTCAGCAAACATTTTTTACAATTATTATTATAACAAAACAAAGACAGTAGTGCATAGACAGTGAACGCAAGATATGTGTAATGAACAAAGAGAAGAGGTAGATTTTTAAAGTGCAATATAAACCTTTAAGTGATTTATACAGTACCAGTCAAAAGTTTGTACACCCCGACTCATTCAGGGTTTTTTCTGTATTTTGACCATTTTCTACACTGCAGAATAATACTGAAGAAATCAAAACTATCAAGTAACATGGATTTATGTGATAAACAAAAAGTGCTAAAAAAAAAAGTTCATATTTTAGATTCTCCCAAGTAGCCACCATTTATCCCCCATTTAGTTTGGCGGGGGATATAGAAACGGGTTCCGTCCATCCATCCGGTCACGTTTTCATTTCCAGGCCATATCTTTAGAACTACTGAAGATATCTTCATGAAACTTTGTATACATTTCAAGCAGCATGTGAACTGGTGCGTTTTGCTATTTTGGATTTTTGAAAAAAAAAGTATTTTTCAAATTTTTACATAAATAGATTTTTACTTAGTTTCTAAGAGCAATGTTCGTTTCCAGAGCGTATATCCAAAACTATTCATGATACGGATTTGAAACTTGGTATATATGTTAACAAGGTGATGTAGATGTGCCTTTTCATACTAAGGCCAAGTTTACATTAGACCGTATCTGTCTCGTTTTCTTCGCGGATGCACTGTCCATTTACATTAAAACGCCGGGAAACGGGAATCCGCCAGGGTCCACGTATTCAATCCAGATCGTGTCTGATCCGGTGCTGTGTAAACATTGAGAATACGCGGATACGCTGTGCTGAGCTCTAGCTGGCGTCGTCATTGGACAACGTCACTGTGACATCCACCTTCCTGATTCGCTGGCGTTGGTCATGTGACGCGACTGCTGAAAAACGGCGCAGACTTCCGCCTTGTATCACCTTTCATTAAAGAGTATAAAAGTATGAAAATACTGCAAATACTGATGCAAATACTGCCCATTGTGTAGTTATGATTGTCTTTAGGCTTGCCATCCTTCCACTTGCAAGTGGTAAGTGACTTGCGCACAGCGGCTCAGTCCCGAATCACTGCTCGTGCACTTCACTCGTGCGCTCTGTGAGCTGCACAGGGCCGGAGTGCGCACCCTCCAGAGGGCACTCGCTGTTCAGGGCGGAGTGGTTTGGAGCGCAGCCGCTGAGGAGGAAGCGATGAGCCGCACTGACACATTTCAACTTACGTGCCGAATTAGTCATGTGATTAGCGTATCCGTGTATTGGCGTTGCTGTGTGCACGCGAATCGTGTATTGGCGTTGCTGTGTGCACGCTAATCATTTTTTAAAACGTTAATCTGATGATCCGCTGATACGGTCTAATGTAAACCCCACCTAAGAAATTTGAGAGATTTAAATTTATGTTTCCATGGAAACTATTTCAGACTTGGTCTCTCCGGTTAGTCTTCGGGGTAGGTTTTGTTTCTGGAGCAGAACTTGAAAACTATGAGTGGTACGGTCTTAAGTTGGTATATGTGTTGATTAAGTGCCTTTTGATACTATGAAATGTGAGATTTTAATTTTTATCTCACCTGGACCAAAGGTCCGGTGGGTTTATACCATGGGCTGCTGAGGTCAGTGTAAAGAGGTAGGGTTGGTTTCCTGCAGCAGAACTTGAAAAATGTGACAAATAATATCTTGAAACTTGGTATATAGGGGGGTGGGAGATATAGATGACTCTGTCTTCTTGTTCCTTCTTCCTTTCTTTTCCTACAGGCAGGACAAGAAATAATAAAAAATTAGAATGACAGAGATGATAGAAATAAAAGAGCAATGACAAAAAAAAGACAAAAAGCAGGAAAGATAAACCAGAAACAGATTTTTAAAAAAAAATCTTGTAATACTTTGTACAATGATCACGATGCAAAAGGAGAGCAAGAGACCGAAAAAAAACCCTGTCATCCCCCAGCCACCGGTGAAGCAGGCAGACGCCCGATGCAGATACGGCAACCACTGACAGACCTCGTCAGTGAACTAAGCGGCGAATAATCACAGTTGGGTTCGGGAAGCAATACTTCCCAAAGCTCAGAGAAACATCACCACCAAATGCCTCATTTTCATTGATAACCCATTGCAAACCATCGCGAGCTGTGGTGTGACCATAACCTTAAAGTGCATATCCTGGACCAATTTTGTTTTTGTTTTTTTATATGAAAGTATGTCCCTTTACACACTCATCCAGAAGGGTAATTTTGCACAAGGCCATCTGTCTACAGCAGAAAAAAATAAAATAGCAAAACGCATCTGGAAAAATCCCAATGGAGCCAGATTCGTGACGTCACCTGCGGAAGCACCAGCAGGCTGCGAGAGCTTTGCACGGTTTCAGTGCACAGCCTGTGTAGACCAAGTTCAGCAGCTAGCGATTTTGCATTGAAATATGGAATTGTCACCTGAACGCAATGTTACTTCAGCTTTGGATGAAGAATAGAATGAGATGTCAGAATTGGGGCTTCATCTGTTTGGATTTGATGATGATTCAAGTAGTGAAGACGACGGAGACAACACCGGGGATGTAAATAATACGGTCGTTTTCTCATAAACAAACCAGCGCTGATGTAGGATTCAGAAGGAGGCGTCCCACACGTGACGTCACGAAAATCAATGTTTGCCGGGAAATCCAAATGCCGAGTTTTTTCAGAGGCGGACCAATTCGCCTCAAATGGCTTGATTTCAACTGAATTTTTCTGGTATTGCGCAAGGTAAAAAAATAGCACAAAATGTGACAGATATTTGACAAGTTTAATATAATATAGGAGAATTACATTGATCTTGCTCCTGAATTTACCTGTGATATGCACTTTAAGTAATGCAACTGAAAGAGTGCTGTATAAAGTATGAAACATTTAACCATTAAATTTAAGCCTAGATCACAACCGGACGTACGATTTTTTGGCCGTGCGATTTTTGGCGTTTCCCAAATCGCTGCGTTTTTTTTTTTTTTGTTCATGGAGAAAGACGCACGTTGGCCGTAAGTTTGTCTTGCAACCTGAAAAAAAAACGTAAGCACCCGTAGAGTTTGTTTGACATGACAAAGAAGCTCTGCGGCCAGTCTACGGCTTGAAAATCAGCACGTCACACGCGCGCCCTCCGTGTGTTTCTTACGTTTTTTGCACGTAGACCGGCCATAGGAGCACATACGGCTGGTTGTGACCGAGGCTTTAACAGGAACACACTGTGCATTTTAAAATGCATCTCGTCATTCTTTGTTGTTCTCACAAATTAAAATACTATGTAAAATCTGCGAAGCTCCAAAAGTCGTTCCCATGATTGAGCATGTGTATACAAGAATGAGGAAATACAGAACAAGTTCAAAATGACTTGGGAATGATTTCTGTAGTTTAAGTATCTGATGTTCATGAGCGAATTTAACCTGAGCATGTTCCCATTTGGACTGAACACAGCATTATGGGTCAAGCCTCCTGCATTGTCCAGCTGTAGCCTTATGTAGTGCTTTGACCTGTAATCTTACCGTCTCCACCCCCTTTGTGTTTGTTCTTATGTCCTGTGCAGAGACTATGAGGGCTTACCTGCAGCAGATTCGTCAGGAAACAGGCCTGAGACTGTGTGAGAAAGTGTTCGACCCACAGACAGACAAGCCAAGCAAGGTAGGATGGTTTAGTCACAATCTGGAAGTGTACGGTTACTGATTGTGGTCCACCACAGAACCAGAACTGACCTGATGATATCTGAGTGCTGCTGGAGAGTTTCAACAATGTGTTCGCTGCCTTTTATTCGGTCACAAATACCTCATAGGTCCAACCTGTAGCTAATACACCTGGAGACTATATTTCTTTTTTTTTTTTTTCTTTCCATGCACACCACCAAAATATCTGCTCACCAGTGATTCTAGGATGGTAACAGATGGGCTACAGGCAATAATTGTTAACATACTAAGTGGTGGGTGTAGGAGAAAATGGCCTGTGTCTGAAATCACTCGCTATAAAGGGCACTATATAGTGGGGACGCCATTTCGTAGTGCTGTCCGAAACCTTAGTGAGGATTATTTACACCCTATATCAGACCTGGGCATTTTACGGCCCGCGGGCCGCATCCGGCCCTTTGGTTCATTCTGACCGGCCCGCGTAAGGTTAATTAGAAATTACAAAATAAACGTATTTTCTAATTTTCCCTCATGCATGGACTGACTGTGCATTGCTTTTATTTTGAAGTTGTGTTCAACAAAAACGCAATGCGCGCGACATGAAAATGACATGAAATCCCACGAAACCTAATCCCGCGATAACTACTTCCGTAATTTGTCCAGACCAACCACAAACTTGTACGTCATCCTTCAAACGGTCCAGCCAATCACATCGTGTGACGTCACCAGCAGGCACCGGAGCCGATCTCCGGCGAAAAGCACCAAATGAGGTGATTAAACTACAAATGTGGGCATCATTAGTATAATATGATGTATCTTGCTTGATATTTGGAGTAGAAAGACAATATTGTGATGTCTTTATTGTGTTTTGGGGTGAATGTGACTGAAAAAAAAAAGGTACAAACGTTCACATTTTGTTAACCATTGTTTTGGGAAATTTGATTGAATAAATGACATTTTTTGTAAGGCAACCTCGTTTTTTCCAGACTCTTACCAGTCTTAGCAGCTTGTAAAAACAATGTTATTTACTGCTTTATATAAAGAAATACAATTAATATTATGCAGAATTTAGTTCAGCCTTTTGGTCCGGCCCTCCACAAAATTTTCTGTTTCTCGTGTGGCCCCATGGAAAAAATAATTGCCCACCCCTGCCCTATATAGTGCACTCAAAGTATCCCACAATGCATCACAGAAAGTAGTGTACAATGATGGTCACTAACCAAAGTGCAATATATCCCATCATGCATTGCAGTCACATTGAAAGAAATCAAATTAAGTCTCAAATTTGATTTAATAAAAGGCAGCGGCAAAGAAGAACGTATTCAGCTTTGATTTTAAAAACGGAAAGATGCAGGTACTTTGTATTCATAAATGTGGGAAATTCGCTCAGTGTAATATGGATTTATCACAAAAGTACATGCATGTGCTTTACCATTTTGAAAACCCACCAGCCGACTGATCTGGCATGTTTTAATTGTGTGACAGTAATGACGTAAATACCAGCGCGACGGACTAGTGTCGGAAAGTTTTTTTTTGTTTGTTTTTTCTTCATTTTACCAATGAGCTCACTATATAGTAATTCTTTATATAGAGAGTAGGGAGTAGTGAACGAGCGAGCAATTTCGGACACAGGGCCTGTGTACATCATTGTTTAGTTTAACAACAGAAGCACAAGTTGTATTAGACTATCTGAAATTTTGTCGTGGTTTGGGAAAACCTATGAGATTCTGAGAAACGGTCCAAAACAAAACTGGGTTTTTCTGCTGATAACGTACAAAAACATTGTGGAAATAGATGGATTTAGTTTTTAGATCTTGTCTTGGTTATCATCTTGTAAAGATGACCGAAAACTTTCTGGCTAAGTGGAATTTCTTCACGTGATGAATGTCGTGATTTGATCAGGTTGTTGAATAGCTATGTGCCATAGTGAAACCAACATAATCAATTTATTCTATAATTAAATACCATACGTGTGAGTGTCTGTCTATGATGCATATTTTGGTAGTTCTCAGAACCACATAGAGTAGAATGGCGGGAGTTATGGCCTAATGGTTAGAGAAGCAACTTTGGGACCAAAAAGTTACTGGTTTGATTCCCTGGACCAGCAGGAATGGCTGAAGTGCCCTTGAGCAAGGCCCCTAACCGCTCAGTTTTTTCTGTACGTCACTCTGGATAAGAGTGTCTGCTAAATGCCATTAATTATAATGTAGAAAATTAGTTCACCACTCATTAAATCTAAGTGAATGTTATAAAATGACGAGGCTTAATCACAATGTCTCTCCCCCTTTCCTTGCAGTGGTGGGTGTGCTTTGTAAAGAAACAGTTCATGAACAAGAGTCTGTCTGCTCCTGGTCAGTAAAAGGAATTTTCTCAAGCATCCATGTGGAACATGGGTGGGAATATTATTCCGGTTTTTCCCTCCTCCCCCTTTCTTTACTTCCATTGGATATCAGATTGAAGAATAATTTTATATTGTACATTTGATTTCCTGCCATCATAAAACATGTAGGTACAACACACGGTCATTAAATAAAAGCTGAAAAATAAAATGTACTTTATTCTGTAGTTGGATACAAATACTTGAACATTTTTCTGCACAAAGGGTTTTTATTCTTCATATTTGGGATAAACACGTGTAAATGATGAGTAGTTGTAAATCAACGTTATTCCTTAGCTACAAATATTGAATTGTTTCCGTTTGGAAAACATGATGCACCTGAGCAGAGTCACATGTGAGAACGAGAACCACAAATGTTTCTCACAGATGAAAGTTTTAGACAAAAAATGCTTTTAATGATGAGGTGAATTAGGACAAATCGATAAAAGGTTTAAAAACTAGTATGGAGTGAGATGGATGTAAACAGCTGATTAGGTTTTACGCTGCATACTTAAACCACACATGAATAAAACCTAAGTGGAGAACAACAACAGAAACAGATGGGCAGGTTGACCTGGCTGTAATACTAGGATATTTACAATCATGGAATATTTTATACATAAAAATACTCTTTCAAAAGTCTTCTTTTTGGTTTGCCATCACCACTTGCCATCAGCGAATTCAATCCTGTCCTGTACAGGAGGATAAGCTTCTTTGTAAGAGACATTTGTGGTATGAGGTTCTCTCCAGCTACAGTGAGTGTGAAACGGAGAAGATTGCATAAGTGTCTTTGCACATAACTGATGGCTCAGAGGCAGAGGGGGAAGCAAAAAGGTCATGCATTACACTTCAGTATTATCCAGACAATAAATAAGTCCATCTCTCTCTCTCACACACACACGCACGCAATATACTTCTAACCAAGCAATCAGAGAAGATTCAGCTGTTAGAACATTTTCGTTTCCTTGCAAGTGAAACTTGGGCACAAAGTGATCTCTGATCTAAAATACTCCAAGGTTTCCTGTAGGTGGGAAAGAAGGGGGAAAAAAAATAATCTTTGATCAATAACTCAATTATACCAATGACACATTGGGTCACTTTACTGGGATTTCAAAGATTACAGCTTAAATCTGACCGCTCATGATCAGCGTGTGTATATAGACAGAATTACCATTTAAGTGAGGATTGCCGTGAAGGGAAGATCTAGTCGAATGCCATCTCCTGGCTTTTTCTGACACAGCGGGCTACTTTCCTTTTGAACTCTCCATCAGGATCCTCTCGCCATTCTTTCTGTCAAAACATACACAACCTTATATATCATCCACGTACTCTCCACACTGACATCACAACTGGGTTAACTTGTGCTGGCGTTTGGACTTACAGCAGCATCCACATTGGCCGGTGAGTCACTGTTCGGGTCTGCGAGCATGGAGATAACACTGATCATGATTGTCTCGACGGTGTGGATTGGCAGCCAGCGCTCTTCAGGCTTCTCATAGCCAAACTTGTCCTCTCCTGGCTCGTGTAAGATCGAGATGCAGACGTCGCCATTCTTCGCCACTGAAGATGTGGGATTAGAATCATGTCAGGAACATGCTAGTGATACATTACTGCAAAACTTCATACAATGCTGCTGTAAGAAAACATGCTCCAAAAAATCCAAAACAAGTCTGTGAGCACGACTGTTATACGCAAAAGCTATGCAAATTACTTGCTTTTGTTAAAGACATAAGCTTTTCTAATTATGGACCTTGCACACTGTGACAGTGAATTAGGAAGAGCTTTGAAGGAGTCTTATAAAAAGTATGTCAGACCTCCTGAAGTATTTTGAGCAATCAGATATACAGTAAATCAGTTCTGAACTTAAAACTAAAGTGTACTTCCACCTTCAAAGCCAGTTACTCTCATGCACTTACCATTAGGGTGCCAGATTTCTGTAATAAATTTCATCTTTGGAGGGCGGAGTGGGTAGTCATGAGGAAAGGTGAGGTTCGCTTTAAAAAATCCACCCTCGCTATTAACAGAAAATAGAAATCCTGTTAAATCACTGAATCAAGTTCTTTCTCCCATTATAATGCCCTGAAGTGAATCTGTAAGAATTACTTACTCACTCAATTACTTACAACAACGTATCTGCTGGACCGATGACCACAACCTCCCACTGATATATATCATCATCATCGATCAGACCAGCCGAAAAGCCCTCAACAGGGTTCTTATTGAGTTCTGTACAAACAAATCAATATTTTCGAACAATAACATCAGCCAAAAACCTGAACACCACACTTTAAGAACCATGAAAAAGAGCTCCTCTGCTTTTCCATTTTGGATCTTACCTTCCACAGAAAGGGCCATATTAAAACACATGATCATTAATTTGTAGTTGACTACACAAAAGTTTCACAGTTGATAAATCTATATAATAACAAGTGGTCTGTACAGAATTTCTGCAAGTAAGATAAACAGGTTTAGGGTTACAACATTTCCTCACTCACATGTATTCCATCAAATCCCGCCTCTTGCTCGGCTCTGATTGGCTGACAGCGCCTGTGCTTGCCAAAACAGCCAATCGTAGGACAGGAGGCGGGATTTGTCACAATGTGGTTCGTACAATGTAGCTAAACTGTGTGTTTAAATAACTGAGCTAAAATAAACTCAGAACAGCCCTAAATATTTAACCTGAGGAGTTAATAACATCAAAATAAAATACTGTGCATTTCTATAAATCTCACTATAAATCTTATTTACCTGTTTATCTGTTTTAGCAATCCGAACTAGCTTAACAAATCATTTGAGTTTTATGTTAAGCAATTTCAACATGCCAAGCTCTAAAACAAATGCTAACGTACTTAGTTTAACATAAATGAACAGCCTCTGATTTGTTTTTTCTAATTATCTAATATATTTCCCAATTTTTCCCAACTAGTTTGCATGCTAGCTAGCTAGCTAATAAAACATAAAAAGTAAGTCGAATTAACATAAAAACAATACAGTAATTTCTTCATTACCTGCTAACTGCTTTCTAAGAAGAAGCGACGACTGTTCGGTCATTTTAATTCGATAATAATAATAAAAAAAACCTCAAAGTAAATGTAAAGATAATAAAGTTAAACACCGTGCTTGAGCTATTTCGCCTCGTAACTACTGTTGTCGCCTGACTGACATTTTTTTTTGTCCAATCACCGTTGAGACCCGCCTAAACGCCCCGTGCGCATGCGCAACAGGAAAAAAGGCGCATGCGGATGGTGCTAGAAACTTGACGCATGCGCTTTGACGCATATTCTCCACTGGTTTGAAATCAAATACAATACTGCTAATAAATGGAATATAAATAAATGTAAACAAAAATTTATAAATGAGTCAATATAGTGAATTAAAAGTCCCTTGGAATAAATAAAAGTACTTCTTTAAAAAAAAAAAAAGTACACACTTTTTCTCCCTGGCGTTTGACTCTCTATGAGTGGTGTGATGTTATGTGACTTGGTATAGTGAAGATCCATGTCTGTTGTCCATGATTTGCTTTTAGGGTCTATGTGTGATTTTATGTCTCTGTCCTTTATCTGCTTTTAGGTTTTATATATGATTTTTATGTATATTCACTTCATTCTTACTTATTTTTATTTATTTATTTAATTACTCTCATCTTAGATGGACTGTACAGCACTTTGGTCAACTGTTGTTGTTTTTAAAGGGCTTTATAATAAACCTGAACCTGAACTTTGATAAAACGTCAAATTTAAAATAAAAACCTACGTATTTATTTAACTATATCGACTCAATTATATATTTACATTTACATTTATTTATAAATTTTTATATTTCTTGTCTCATTTATTTCATAGCCATATTTATTTATTTATTTATTTAATAGGCTTGTTTGATTAATATTGAATTAAATGGCATTCCATACTTCAAGGTTTTGCATTTTCTAATAATCTTTTTCTTAATCTTTTTGAATGCATTTTTCCTATCATGACAGAAAGTCTGAGGCTTTATGACCTACCTCTCTGTTCAAAATAGCATGGGATCATAATGTATTAATAGATCCAACCAGAAAGCATGAATCTGACTGAGTAGAAGCTGTGCTGCAGTAATAGTAAATGTCCACTAGATGGAACACTACTCACATCCAACATGCAATATCAGGCCCAGTCAGAGTGCTACCTTACTTGGATGGTTTTGAAAAATGTCTGTGTCCCAAGTCTATTTCAGTTGATCATCATGCATCATCAGGAGGAATGTAAATATGTTTGGCTCAAAATATGCATTAAAATATCTGCATAAGTGGACACACAGGCTCTCTCTCTCTCTTTCTTCTCCACCTCTTATCCTGAGAGTTTCATTATCTCCCTCACATGCCAGATTCTTGCATTTGTGTTTTCCCAGGCCCTTCTAAGGCCAGTGTGTGGCTGTGTGCCAAGACACACATACACACACACACCAAACATAGCCTTAATATGGCAGAGGGTGGTTTAGCAGTCTCATTCCTCATCCGGGAAACCAAAACAACAGGATTAGCTTTTTTTTATTCTTCCTGCATGATACAAGCAGACTCAGATGTCAAAAACTCGAACATGGTGTCATGTTTTTGTGTTTTGTCAGAATTGGACATTTGATGTTTGGTATTTTTCACAGAGCTGCTGAATTCTTGATGATGATTCGTCAGAAGGTGTTGATTCATTGTCTATAACAGCAGCTCTGAAAGTAGTCCCATCTGTCAGGCAAATCACAGGTTCATATTAATGTTCTTGTTCAGGACTTGTATGCTGGACTAATGAATAAACTTAATAAACTGGAAGGAGATGTTTATTTCACATATGTGGAAGGAGTCTTCAGGGTCAGCACGTTGTAACAGAAATTCTTTTTTTTTTTTTTTTACAAGAGGACAGATGTGTCACAGCAAGCTGCGTTTTTTCATCTTATAAACTAGAATAGGGATAAAAATGAGAGGTTGGTGAGGAAACATTGGATTATAATTATGATAATGTAAGTGGTAACAGGAACTGACACTCACCAGCCACTTTATTAGGAACACCCATCCACTTGTTGCTTTATGCAGTTATCTACTCAGCCAGTGTGGCATGGTTGTTGGTGCCAGATGGACTGGTTTGAGTAGTTCAGAAACTGCTGATCTCTTGGGGTTTACACACACAACAGTCTCTAGAGTTTATACAGAATGGTGCAAAAAAAAAAAACATTGAGTGAGTGAGGGACAGTTCTGTGGGTGGAAACAAACGCCTTGTTGCTAAGAGAGATCAAAGGAAAATAGACAGATCTGCCAAGAAGGCTATAAGAAGAAGAAACCTTTATTTGTCACATGCACACTTCAAGCACAGTGAAATTCATCCTCTGCATTTAACCCATCTGAAGCAGTGAACACACACACACACACACACTCAGAGCAGTGGGCAGGGGTTAGGTATCTTGCTCAAGGGCACTTCAGCCCAAGGCCGCCCCACGTCAACCTAACTGCATGTCTTTGGATTGTGGGGGAAACCGGAGCACCCGGAGGAAACCCATGCAGACACGGGGAGAACATGCAAACTCCACACAGAAAGGCCCCCTTTCTGAACCTTCTTGCTGCGAGGCGACCGTGCTAACCACTACACCACCGTGCCGCCCTAGTAACTCACAGCAACTCTTTACAAACGTGGTGAGCAGAAAAGCATCTCAGCATGCAACAGCAGAAGACCACATTGGGTTCCATTCCTGCAGTCAAGAACAGGAGTCTTAGAATCAAGAACAAGTTCCTGTTAAAGTGGCCGGTGAGTGTATTACTCAGATAATTACAGGTGAAAAATATACATGATTGCACGTGTGATGTTTCTATATAAGGGGTATGTTTAAGGCCTTTTTTGTTAATATTATAAATTGTAAACTCAACTGTGTTATTGTTTGTAACTGGCAATAAATGAAATCAAGGATCAGAAATACAAGATATACGGTACATGTTTTGTTATTTCAGATTACCGGATACATGCGAATTAAAATATAATCTCTGAGAAAAAAATGTCTCACCCAGGTCAGCTGAGCCATTTATAGGCCATTTATCGCTCACTCCATGACTGACACTTTAACTGCAGCAGGCCTGACGGAAATGGCCCAGTCAGCAGTCCAGTATACTGAAGCATTCATTAAAATGAGAGCTGCATACAAACCATTTTGACCTGAGCACTACATTCAGTATAAACACAGACAGTGCGGATATGCTTTCTGTGGTTTGGAATGCCATGATGTAATGGATTTTATTTAAATTTAACTGTTGCAAATATCAAACCAGTTAGGATACGGATTTAGATGTACGCTAATAATGAGCACTTTCTCAGCAGAAAAAAGGGAATAAAACACGATAGGGTGGTGTGATGTGGCCTGGCAAGTCATTTCAACTTGTAAGTAACTAGAGAAGTGTGTCAAGGAACCAATGAATTTTATTAGCTCCTTGATTCTCTGAGGGATTATCACAACTTCTTCTTTTGCACTTAAATACGATGGGCTAGCTGAGGCATAAAAAAATAAGGGGAAAACATCAAGAACATGGTTACGTGATACAGCCGGATGTGAAGCAGAGTTACCGAAATTGATTATTTTCTAATAACAGCATGCCTTGAAATGTGTTCTTCCTCTTATACTATAGCAAGTTGCCAATGATTACAATTATTAAATTTATTAAAGAACAATACGTCATACTTTTTAATCATTTATAGATATTTTTAAGGCGGCACGGTGGTGTAGTGGTTAGCGCTGTCGCCTCACAGCAAGAAGGTCCTGGGTTCGAGCCCCGTGGCCGGCGAGGGCCTTTCTGTGTGGAGTTTGCATGTTCTCCCCGTGTCCGCGTGGGTTTCCTCCGGGTGCTCCGGTTTCCCCCACAGTCCAAAGACATGCAGGTTAGGTTAACTGGTGACTCTAAATTGACCGTAGGTGTGAGTGTGAATGGTTGTCTGTGTCTATGTGTCAGCCCTGTGATGACCTGGCGACTTGTCCAGGGTGTACCCCGCCTTTCGCCCATAGTCAGCTGGGATAGGCTCCAGCTTGCCTGCGACCCTGTAGAAGGATAAAGCGGCTAGAGATAATGAGATGAGATGAGATATTTTTAATGTTGTGGAATGTTTCCAACACACACCCACTTGATTCTAAGACTCCTGTTCTTGGCTGCAGGACTGGAACCCAATGTGGTCTTCTGCTGTTGCATGCTGAGATGCTTTTCTGCTCACCATGGTTGTAAAGAGTTGCTATGAGTTGCTATATCCTTCCTGGCAGCTCAAACCAATCTGGCCATTTTCCTCTGACCTCTCTTATCAACAAGACGTTTCCACCTACAGAACTGTCGCTCACTCTATGTTTTTTGTTTTTCGCACCATTCTGTGTAAATTCTAAAGACTGCTGTGTGTGAAAACCCCAGGAGATCAGCTGTTTCTGAAATACTCAAACCAGCAGTCCATCTGGCTCAAACCAACACTCATGCCATAGTGAAAGAAAGTCACACTCTGAGATCACAATTTTTCCCATTCTGATGTTTGAACATTGTGAACATGACCTGAAGCTCTTGAGTTGTATCTGCATGACTTGATGCATTGTGCTGCTGTCAAGGGATCGGCTGATTAGAGAACTGCATAAAACAGCAGGTGGATGGGTGTACCTTATAAGGAACTCATATAATCACTCTTTACAACCATGGTGAGCAGAAAAGCATCTCAGCATGCAACAGCAGAAGACTACATTGGGTTCCAGTCCTGCAGCCAGGGATCTTAGAATCAAGAACAAGTTCCTATTAAAGTGGCCAGTGAGTATCTCCATAACAACCCTGAGGTGTCAAAACTAATTTAGTGTGCTCATATATATTAATCTGTGCTCACAGTGTGTCGGAATGATTGCAGACTCTTTGGGCTCTGAGTTAATCTTGTGCTTTGTTTCTACAGCCTTGTTTTATCAGTGACACAGCGTGCACTGAGCAAGTGCCCTATCACACCATCCAAATATAACCACATTTCTCCAAATGGCTACAGATGTTCCTCAGACCGTCCTGATCTCATATTGTGTCTGATTGTTAGTCAGCGATTGCATTTAGTAGTCATCGAAAGTGACCTACATAGCTGAAAAGTTGAGGGTTAAGAGCCTTCTCAAGAGCCGTTGTCTCGGTTTGTGTTGCACAGATTTCACCTTTTGACCTTCCAGTCACCAGAACACGACATCCCAAAGCAATTAGCGTCCTAATTTTGTGCATTTGGTGCCAGAGCCCCTGTAACTGTTAAAAATATATCTTTTTTCAACAGCGAATCCACTAAAACGTGCATCAAACCAATCAAAATTGTGTGAACCTGGGGGCATCGTGGCTCAGGTGGATAAGGCACCATACCATAAATCCGGGGACCCGGGTTCGAGTCTGACCCGAAGTCATTTCCCGATCCCTCCCCGTCTCTCTCTTTCCCGCTCATTTCCTGTCTCTACACTGTCCTATCCAATAAAGGTGAAAAAAGCCCAAAAAAAATCTATAAAAAAAAAAATTGTGTGAACCTGTCTCAGGAAACAATCTTTCCAAGGTTTTATTGTGACGCCCCCTAGTGACCAAATGGCACCATATTTGATGAGGGTACTTCGGATGGTGTCCAAAATCATGCCACCAAATATGGTCCTGACATGTCAGAGCGTTTCCGAGATATGAGCTCACTTCCTGTCTGGTGGCTCCGCCATCGATTTTGATTGGCTGCCATGGGCGAACGCCGCGATGTATGAGAGCCAAACGAATATCATTCATCAGGCATGGACTGGAGATCATGTGTGCCAAGTTTCGTGGTGATCGGACAAAACATGCGGCCAGGGTCACTCTACCTTCACTTTGGACAAAATTCAAAATGCCGGAAAATCTAATCAGGCGGAAAATGACTTCATAGGGTGTATTGGAATCGTCTAGCTCAGGGGTGTTCAAACTGATCCATAAAGGGCCGTGTGACTGCAGGTTTTCATTCCAGCCATGCAGCAGCACACCTGATTTGGCTTATTCAATCAACTGACACACCCACCCTTTAATCAAGGGTTGCAAGTATTTGACTGTGTGAAGACAGTTCAGTTGATTGAATGAGCCAAGTCAGGTGTGCTGCTGCATGGCTGGAATGAAAACCTGCAGCCACACGGCCCTTTATGGATCAGTTTGGACACCCCTGGTCTAGCTCCAAGGATTCCAACGGTACCAGACTTATGAGTCACAATGAAACCTTGGAAAGATTGTTTTCTGAGACAGGTTCACACAATTTTGACTGGTTCGATGCACGTTTTAGTGGATCTGGGTTCGAGCCCAGCAGCCAACGGGGGCCTTTCTGTGCAGAGTTTGCATGTTCTCCCCATGTCTGTGTGGGTTTCCTCCCGGTGCTCCGGTTTCCTCCATAGTTCAAAGACATGCAGATTAGGTTAACATGGGGCCGCTTGCACTGTAAAAAAAATAGTTGAGAATACTTGAAATTTCAAGGCAACCGTCTGCATTAAGAATTTTATGTTTTGCCAACGATGTGCCCATGATAATCCAAACTATGATAAAACTGTTATCTTTATTAAGAATTCTTAATTAAGTCAATTTTCAATTCCTCATTCTGCCAACATAGATTTCTCTTTTTGCTGAACAGTGGCATTCACAGTAGTGCAAAAAGGCAATTGAGGTTATCACAATTTTTTTTAGGGCTTTTTTCACCTCTATTTGGATAGGACAGCATAGAGACAGGAAATGAGCAGGAGAGAGATCAGGAAATGACCTCAGGTCGGAATCAAACCCGGGTCCCCGGATTTATGGTATGGCGCCTTATCCACCTGAGCCACGACGCCCCCGAGGTTATCACAATTTATCATTAAACTATACATGCCTTTTTTCATTGTTCTACACAATTACAAAACTTCAATATTGAAATAAAGTTTTTAAAACCCACATCGTGGGTATGGCGTTGTGGCTCAGGTGGATAAGGCGCCATACCATAAATCCGGGGACCCGGGTTCGATTCCAACCCGAGGTCATTTCCTGATCCCTCTCTTCCGCTCATTTCCTGTCTCTACGCTGTCCTATCCAAATAAAAGTGAAAAAAGCCCCCCAAAAAAGTCTGATAACCTCAATTGCCTTTTTGTACTACTGTGAATGCCACTGTTCAGCAAAAAGAGAAATCTATGTTGGCAGAATGAGGAATTGAAAATTGACTTAATTAAGAATTCTTAATAAAGATAACAGTTTTATCATAGTTTGGATTATCATGGACACATCATTGGCAAAACATAAAATTCTTAATGCAGACTGTTGCCTTGAAATTTCAAGTATTCTCAACTATTCTTTTTTTACAGTGAGGGGCTGAATTCCCCTTGAGCAAGGCACCAAACCCCCAACTGCTCCCTGGGCGCTGTAGCATAGCTGCCCACTGCTCTGGCTATGTGTGTGTGCATGCGTGTGTTCACTGCTTCCAATGGGTTAAATGCAGAGGATGAATTTCACTGTGCTTGAGTATGCATATGACAAAGGCTTCTGCTCTTCTTCTTCGCTGCATTTTGATCTTAAATGAGTAATGGGGTACGGTTTTTTAAGCATAGAATTAGCAAAATATGTGGTTAGCGAGCATTAAAGACATCTGGATTAAAGGGTTGTACTTTCAAAGTGACCTCATCACTGAAAAGAAAGAAAAGAAAGTTGAATGATCTTTTCTTTTTCACATGATCTTCAGGAAATTTTGATGTTTTGAACAACTTGAAACATGTGACTAGTTCATGGAATATACAGGACTGTGCAAAAGTCTTAGGCACATGTAAATAAATGCTGTAGACCATCCATCCATTATCTCTAGCTGCTTATCCTGTTCTACAGGGCCGCAGGCAAGCTGGAACCTATCCCAGCTGACTATGGGCGAGAGGCAGGGTACATCCTGGACAAGTCGCCAGGTTATCGCAGGGCTGACACAGAGACAAACAACCATTAACACCTATGGTCAATTTAGAGCCACCAATTAACCTAACCTGCATGTTTTTGGACTGTGGGGAAAACTGGAGCACCCGGAGGAGAACATGCATACTCCACACAGAAAGGCCCTCACCAGCCGCTGGGCTCGAACCCAGGACCTTCTTGCTGTAAGGCAACGGTGCTAATCACTACACCACCACGCCGCCACTGTAGACCAAAAATGGCTTAAAAAATAATGAAATTAAATGTTTCAACCTTAAAAAAATACAGTAATAGCAGTAAGCCATAATAAATGAAACAAAGTCAATATTTGGTGTGAGTCGACCCTTTGCTTTAAAAAAAATAGCAGTCTCAGGTCCAATGAGTGCAGTTTTATGCGGAAATAAGCTGTAGGTTTTACTGAGCATCTTACAGAACCAGCCACAGTTCTTCTGGACACTTTGATTGTCACACTCACTTCTTAATTTTACACCAAAACCCAGTAGCCTTCATTATGTTTTCTTTTTTAATCTGAAAAGTGCTCTCTTATGGAATATGCTGCTCAGATACAAACATTTTTTTCCTGTAACATTTAATTTTGTGCTTCTTTAAGCCATGGCTTCCTTAAATTTTAACTGTAATGTAGTTGTCCTAAGGCATATTGTAGTCATACATTAATTTTTCAAATGTGGTTTTATAATAAAATGATGACTTAGAAATCAGCACTTTGTTGAGTATTTCATTTTATTTAACAATTGCAGAACACAGCTGATCACTGAAGTCTCATATTTTATTATATTATTATATTATGTATATTATTGTATTATAATATTATTACAATACACAGTATGAAGTTGCTATTTAGTGCTAGCCGGAAGATCCTGAGTGAAAGAGTCTGTCGTTTCTGGAATACACAGGGTGTTATTTTGGGGCGAGATCAAGATCATGTGACAGTCCAAGAGATGACATTTGAATTTGGATAAGTATCACAAATCATCAGTGATGTATTTATTTAATCATTCTTTAAATCATAAAATTAATTTATTTTCATGTTAATTTTTCACACCTGGTTGTATTTTAGCACACATTATTCACATGATATCCTATCACACCATCACATGCAAAATGTATGAATAAATGAATGAATGAATGAACCCTTTATTGTCACTAGTCACAAGTACCAGCAAAATTGACCATCAACCCGTCCTTACATATACACATACATACAACTGACAGAGGGGGAGTAGACAGGACAGGAAGACAGGGATCTCTCATCTCATCTCATTATCTCTAGCCGCTTTATCCTGTTCTACAGGGTCGCAGGCAAGCTGGAGCCTATCCCAGCTGACTACGGGTGAAAGGCGGGGTACACCCTGGACAAGTCGCAAGTAAGCAGCCGTCTGTTCCTGCAGCCATGACGGCACTGGTCGCGCACCCGCTTGTCACACTGGGGGTAAAAGCGGCGACTGTGGGAAGTGGGGGAAGGAATGCAAGAGCGTCTCACTGCAGTGATCTTCAGGGGGAGTTGTTGTTCCAGCAACGGCTTGGCCGAGGCCAGTGCTGTCTGAGGGAGCCTGTTTGGTCTTGGGGCGAGAAGACGCATTCTTTTACACGACTACTCTGTTTGTCCATTCCGGTCTCCGAATCGATCCATTTCCTTTGCAAAGCCAAAAGCTTCTCCATGATGTTATCCATGTTGCGGTTCAAGTTCTGAATAGCCACAGTCTGAGTGCCGACAGCTCTGTCCACCGCTTCAATCATGTCGGGCAGCTTTATAGGGCTTTGGACAGCTGTCACCGTTTTCTGATTTCCTCGATAAACCAGGGCAATGCCTAATCCAATCAGCAAAAGACCTGTAATCATGGTTCCGAATAGGTAGATGTCTTCAATGTCCTCCACAGAAAGAACCGCCAGGCACACAACCCGCCACTTCTCCCATGCGTCCATCGTGTAGCCAGCTGCGAACGTTCCGGCAGGACAGGCCGGTTCCCCCGAACCCAGGCTTCTCGTCGAGAATCAATTCCATGATTTTTTAGTTTGGAGAGCAGTGCGGAGAGAGTCTCTCAAAAGTGACAGACGAGACAAGAGGAGCAAAGCAGGGAAGATAAGGGAGAGGAGAGGCAGAGAAATGCGACCGCCTTCCGTGAGAGCACGGAGAAAAGGGCTTGTGATTTAAAGTGGAACTTTATGTGTCAGGATTGAACGTGAACTCAATAATAAAACAAATTCAATATAATAAAAATATTTTAAATAGATTTTTTAATTGTATGCCAAATATGTCTCCTAAATCAGAACTTTTTGTAATTAAAAAAAATAATAAATATATTTAATTAAATGCCACCAAGAAAAAAAAAGTGGATTATATTTTTCAGCCATGAACATGATGATGCCATTATTCAGCAGGACAGATCAGCTGATCCAATCACAGCAGACTGACGCAGTAGGAGCTGTGATCTGATTGGATGGACAGCTGAGGCGCCTCTACAGCAGCGTCATTCTCGAACCGTCGCTGCTCTGATTAGCCCCTAGTCTTTGCAGTACGTTTATGCGTCCGCCATATTGGAAAGGACAAAAGGACTAGATTTTAATTGTAAGACACTACAAGTCCTGGATTTGTCTTCACCTCAGTTTAAAAAATTGTTTTGTTTGGTGTACTCATATTGTAGGTGATGTAAGTTTTGACTTGAAAAATGATATTTTTTTTGCTTATCTTAAAACTAAACGGTAAATAATAATAATAATAATAATAAATTTTATTTAAAGCGCCTTTCAGGGTACTCAAGGACACTTAACAATAAAAGTGTAAAAATAAAATCAAGCAATTATAAACAATTAGAAATAATGAAAAATAAGATGAATAAAACGAAGCAGGACAGGAATATATAACAAGTAAACTATCAATAAAAAACATAAAACAATAAAATAGCTGGACCATTCTGACACTAAAATAATAAAACCGATTAAAAAAAAAGTATCGATTAAAAGGGAAAAGCAAGAGTAAAAAGGTGGGTTTTTAATTGTGCCTTAAAAGAAGAGAGAGAGCTTCAATCTAGTCATCAATCTAGTCCCATAAAATCTCTCATAAAGTTACAGCTGTGAAAAGTGATTCCTTCCGATACTGTTTCGATTTTTTTTTTTTTTTACATCAAAATTCAACACAACGTGTTGGCTCAAATCAGGTCTATGAATCCAACTTGAAATGTTGCCCTATCAAATATGGCGGCGCTATTATCGTGTCTACCTTGGAGCTCATTTCCGTGAATGTTTGAATCATGGCTTTACGTCTTTTAAAGACTTTTCCTGTCTTCTTAATCCGTATAAATTATTGTTCTATTATTTCAACTTGCTGTATTAATATCTCATAATGAATTAGCGGTTAGGACTCTTGTACGAGCCGAGCTGTTTTACGTCAAGTCCAAGCGGACGCACGATTTCCGGGTTGCCTCCAGCCAATCAGCGTAGTCACGGACTTCCGGGTTGTGTTGAGCCAATCAAAGGCTTCCACATGCGGACACTGAGACAGCGTATGCGGCTCATTCGAGAAAAAGAAGTGAGAGAGGTTCGTGCTGGTGTGTTGTTGGTGGAAGCCGGTATTTTGTTGTTTTTCGGAATGAGTTGGAGATTTTTATTCATGACGGCAGGTCACCTGAAATAGTTTCAGGCGCGTTACACAAGGTTTTGACGTCTAAATGACATCACTGTAGATCCTCGCGCCTGACACCGGTTCGGCTAAAACTTAGCGGGTTGCGGTGAAGTAACGTTAGCTTAGCATAATCTCACAGAGCTGGATACTGTCCGGGTGCGCGCGCGCTGCATTGGATGCCGATAGCCACAGTTGCTAATTTCCTTCTGAATGATTTGACTTGTTTAACTGCTGTAAAGAGTTACTCGCGTATTCGGTTTTGCTCCTTTACTGAGAGCTAAAAGAATAGTGACACATTAGTACGTGTGGTCTTTTTTAATTTTAATTATAAACTCCGGCTGTACATGATGGAGAACGCTCACACCAAAACGGTAGAAGAGGTTTACAGCTATTTCAGCGTGAATGAAAGCACCGGACTCGGACTCGACCAGGTGAAACGACAGCGAGAGAGATGGGGATCAAACGGTAAGTGAGAGACTCAAACAGTTAACTTTTTAACAGTCTGTCTCGTTTTAATATCCGTGTAAGCTAGCTGAGTGAGTGAGAGAGGAACACTAGCCACGCAAATTAGCACTGTCATGTCTCTTCAGCGACATGTTTCACAGGTGATATTTCTGAGGAGCCTTTTTTTGAGGGGAGGAGAGGTTGGTATGACAAAAAAATTATGATAAAACGCCTCCGTGAATTAATATTCGCTGATTGCTCTGCGTTGCTGTGGGAAACGTGCTGCTCGGGCCTCGCTGCAGCCGGCAACCGTTAAAAAGACGAAATGAAAGTTGCTGACGTCATTGCTGACCCAGCCACGGTGCGTTCAACACCCTGAAGTCAAACAGTGTTTTCAAATAACAAGGCTGTCTTTTTAGCGCGCGTACTTTTTTTTTAAGAGCTTTGTTTTTGTACTTGTGCACAGTAAAATAATTTACTTCTATGAGAGATAAACATCATACTTTTGTTGCATATGAAGAAGAAAAATGAATATGCATTTTTCTTATAAAATAATCCCCAGCCGTGGTGCGTTCAATGTCATGAAGTCAAGCAGTGTTTTCAAATAACAAGGTAAATGTTTTATTTATTTATTAATAAGAGCTTTGATCCTTTAGTTTATAGAAGTAAAAAAAATGTTACTGTGCACAGGTTGTATACATCACTTTGTTGCCTGTGATTAAAATGAAAAAATTAAATCTTGGAATACATGTTTTGTTATAAGACAATCCCAGCCATGGTGCGTTCAATATCATGAAGTCAGTGTTTTTTTTTTTTTTTTAAGCTTTGTTGTTTTTGTACTTGTGCACAGTAAAATAATTTACTTCTATGAGAGAGAAACATCATACTTTTGTTGTATAAGAAGAAAAATGAATATACATTTTTCTTATAAAATAATCCCCAGCCATGGTGCGTTCAATGTCATGAAGTCAAGCAGTGTTTTCAAATAAGGTAAATAATTTATTTATTAATTAATAAGAGCTTTGATCCTTTAGTTTATAGAAGTAAAAAAAATGTTACTGTGCACAGGTTGTATACATCACTTTGTTGCCTGTGATTAAAATGAAAAAATTAAATCTTGGAATCCATGTTTATTATAAGATGAACGCACCATGGCTGGGGATTAATATCATGAAGTCAAAGTGTTTTTTTTTTAGCTTTGTTGTTTTTGTTCTTGTGCACAGTAAAATATTTTACTTCTATAAGAGATAAACACCATACTTTGTTGCATATGATTAAAATGAAGAAAAAAAATTAGTATGCATTTTTCTTATAAAACAATCCCCAGCCGTGGTGCGTTCAATATCTTGAAGTCAAGCAGTGTTTTCAAATGAGGTACTTTTTTTTAAAGAAGAGTTTTGATGTTTTTGTTTATAGAAGTAAAAATGTTACTGTGCACAGGTTGTGTACATCACTTTGTTGCCTCTGATTTAAAATGAAAAAAATTAAATCTTGGAATACATGTTTATTATAAGACAATCCCCAGCCATGGTGCATTCAATATCATGAAGTCAAACAGTGTTTTCAAATAACAAGGCTGTCTTTTTAGTGCACCCACTTTTTTTTTTTTGTGCCTTCGCCACCGTAAGGTGCAGGAGGGATTATGTTTTCGGGTTGTCTGTCTGCCCGTGCATCCGTCCCGAAACCTTGTGAACGCGATATCTCAAAGGCTAATGGAAGGAATTTCACCAAACTTTCACCATTTGTGCGCTTTGGGACAAACATGAATTGATTAGATTTTGAGATCAAAAGGTCTAAGGTCAAGGTCACTGTGAGGTCAAATGTCTGTCCGCAAACCTTGTGAACACACTATCTCCAAGGCAGATGAAAGGAATTTCACCAGACTTTCACCATTTGTGCATTTGGGGACACAGATAAACTGATTAGATTTTGAGATCAAAAGGTCTAAGGTCAAGGTCACTGTGAGGTCAAATGTCTGTCCACGTGCGTCCGTCCCGAAACCTTGTGAACGCGATATCTCCAAGGCGAATGAAAGGAATTTCACCAGACTTTCACCTTTTGTGGATTTGGGGACAAAGATAAACTGATTAGATTTTGAGATCAAAAGGCCTAAGGGCAAGGTCACTGTGAGGTCAAATGTCTGTCTGAAAACCTTGTGAACACAGTATCTCCAAGGCAAATGAAAGGAATTTCACCAAACTTTCACCATTTGTGGACAAAGATAAACTGATTAGATTTTGAGATCAAAAGGTCTAAGGTCAAGGTCACTGTGAGGTCAAATGTCTGTCCGAAAACCTTGTGAACACAATGTCTCCAAGGCTGATGCAAGTAATTTCACCAGGTCACGATTACTGTGAGGTCAAATGTCCATCCCCAAATCACAACTTAAGGCGTGTAGTCTACCAGGCGGAGGCATCCCCATCGATGCCGTTGGCGTCGAGTTCTATCTAGTTTTTAAAGATCTTTGTTTTTGTACATGTGCACAGTAAAATATTTTACTTCTATGAGAGATAAACATCATACTTTGTTGCCTATGATTTAAAATGAAGAAAAATTCTTAATATACATTTTTATTCTAAAACAAACCCCAGCAGCGGTGTGTTCAATATCATGAAGTGCAAGTGTTTTTCAAATAAGGTTATTTTTAGAGCTTTGTGTTTTATAGAAGTCAACACTGTGCACCAGGTATAAACATCATACTTTGTTGCCTATGATTAAAATGAAGGGGGGGGAGAAATTAGCATGCATTTTTATTATAAAATAATCCCCAGCCACGGTGCGTTCAATATCTTGAAGTCAAGCAGTGTTTTCAAATAAGAAATTTTTTTTTAAGAGCTTTGTTTTTGTGTTTTATAGAAGTAAGAATTTTTCTGTGTATGAGCTATATATCATACTTTGTGTGTGATTTTAAAATGAATATTAAAGCTTACTGTACATTTTCATTGTGAAACAATCACATTCATGCATCTTGACCTTTTTTTTCCTCTGTCTGTTTTTGGGGTGAACCCTTGCTCGGCCTACAGAACTGCCAGCAGAAGAAGGTAATCCTGTTTCCTTGCATTTGCTCTTCATATACATATCTGCAGTGACTGTGCTATTTATTCATATTTGTTTGTATTTCTTTGTTTCACAGGTAAATCACTGTGGGTGCTGGTGATCGAGCAGTTTGAGGATCTCTTAGTCAGGATTCTTCTTCTAGCAGCATGTATATCATTTGTAAGTACTTTGTTAATTCTGTTCACGCTAAGGGGGTGGACAAAAGGTCTTGAAGAGCATGTCTGACTTTAGGTTCTGTGATTCGTGGGTGTGAGATAGATTTAACTTGGTTGCACAAGTACAGTGTGGCTTATACTTCTGTGTAGAATCTCTGCTGTAGTTGTGGCATAGTTCAGTTCACTGACATGCATATTGTAACTATTGTTTGGTCCACTTAGTAGTGTTGCATTTCACAAGATCAAGAAGTGGTGCACACATGAGTAAAAGTAACTTGTTTGATGTATATCAGCTCCAACTCTGGCATGACCCGCTCGGTTTCAGTCGTCATTGTTTGAAGTGCATGAAGAAACTCAACACAGTGGCATCAAAACTCCATCGCCAGTTAGCGTTTTGGTGGTGTGATTGCTGAGCAGCACAGACGCATCAGCTCACGACAGCGTAGGCTACTTGCATAGGCTACGGTGTAAGCTCTGTGTTGAGCCTACGTACAACAATAAATCAGCTTCAAGGAATAAAATGTTTTTGAGGCCTGCTGTTCTAGGAAACTGATCAGCGACAGGGTGTTTTGATGCAGCTCGAGTTGCCAACCTGAAGGATTTTTCTATCATTGGACATCCCAAAGTGTTTATTCTTCTTGTACAACAATATGCCGACATCACAATTTTCTCTTTTAAAGAATGATGCATTGAAATTTTCTCCATTGATAGTTCCAATTAATGTTGCAGTACAAACACTGAACAAGCTTTTTTTTTTTTAAATAACTGTTATAGCAGCTGTAAACTGTTGTTCCTCCATCAGCCTCCCCCTGCCCTCGAAGTTAATGTCTACACTTGTCATGTTACTAAGAAGGCGCAAAGTCCTCTGTTCTGAAGACTTTCCCATGGCAGAAAATGTCATTAAGTGACATGTAAAATAAGTCAGTTTGGCTTAAACTGTATGGTCTATCTTGTGACTATAGAAAGAGCATGTTCATTAAGAAAAAATTGCTTTGCCTTTCAAGGAGCGTCATGTCAAAGCCATGCGGTTATAGAAAATGAATCCGCACTTTACGACCAGTCAATGAAGAGTTCAGCTTTACTTTGGGATTATTATATTTAGCAGAAGAGTAGCTGATAATGTGTTGCCCGTTTTAACCTTGTAACATGTGTCATCAAGGTGCTCAGTGATAGCCTGAAGATCAGGCCACATGTTTCAGACAGTGTTGACGAGGGTTTCAGCTGTGGTAAGTTATGCTGTCGGAATGACGCGCATGGTGTGTTTTTAAGAGGGCTTTGAAAGCTGGAATGTTGTGAACAGCATGTGTGATTTATGATCCTGATCATTCGTGTGACCTCAGTAACTTTACACAACCAGTTTCCTGTTGCAACCGTGTTATCATGAAGAATGCTTTGAGAAGGCAAGGGACTAAGATATGCGTGGAAGTTGGCAGGAGTGAGAGTGTAGCGTTTCACCCAGTAACCTTTCCATCATCCCTTATTAGCCAGCTCCTTGTCGTGTACCAGAGTGAGCGAGCTGATGACAGCCTGGAATCTGGGCTGTAAATCAGTAGTGCGGTCTTACGGATTCGCTCGTACCGAAGTGTTCCTTTCTCACTAGGTGTCCCAGGGGAGTTTGCGTCATATGGTCAGCCCTTTGTGCCCTATCGCTGCCTGCTACGTTTACTAAAGGATGCATGACTGCATTCCTCCTGAGATTGGTTGGCAGCTTTTTTTTTTTTTCGTCCGAGTTGATGTGATGCTTGGAATAACATCCTGTCTGATTTGTTGTAGCTTTGTACTAAAATCATTCATGAAAGAGCAACATGCTTAGTCTTTTTTTTTTTTTTTTTCCTTTTCATTTTTACTTATTTAGAGCTGGCCTGAGGGGATGTTATGCGAGACGTTTTCTGGAAACTTGCACATACTCACATAAATAAAGATGCTACTAATGGTGGATAATTAGTCCTCAGAGAATTACTGTGTATCAGTAGAAGTACAATTACATGCGTGCGCGCACACAGTAGTGTAGATGTTGTGGCTAAAATGGTGCTGATGATTATTATTATTATTTTATTTTTTAAAATTGTGTTAAAAGTACAGTTGTTTATTTTACAGCTGAAGTGTGTTGTTGAGCTGATTTTGTGCTGACAGTAATACAATGAGGTCCAAAGCCATGAAACACGCCACACTTGAAAGTTTGCGTAAAATCAAACTTGCATATCTGTGCTCATTTTGTGCGCATGTTTTTGTTTCTTTACATTTGCATATAAGAACTGTTAGGCGAACATAATAGGAGCTAAAGCCAACGTGTTTGCATGATGCTAACTTTTGGTCGGAAGCATCCTTGACTTGTTTTGAGCAGCAAGCATGCTTGTAAATTCCTTTAAAGGAAATTGAAAACGCATAGCCTGGAAAGTCGAAAAGTTTCTATTTTAATGCTTGGCTTGGCGTGTGTGGGTATAAATTTATGCGTCCACAGGAAATAACTGCTGCTGTTTCTCAGCAACCAGCCCAAGATGTTGGTGTTTGGGGCGGTTTTATGTATCGGTGTATCTTTTGTGTGCTGTGATGATTGTTTGTGTGTGGTTAATTATGAGCCTGTGTAGTGCAGGTAGCTTTCACTAAATATACCCGATCTTAGTCATTCAGTCATTGTGTTGGATGCTATTCGGAAGATTGGGGATGAATGATTAGACTTTAGCTGCTTCCCTGGATCTCCAAAACGGCCATCTGTCTCCAGTTCCGAATGCATAATGAGCTTTAACATCTTCATACGTTGAAATGCTGCAGTGCGATGAGCAGAAGAGTACGTGTTAAACGTAACTCTCCTCACTCTGTTAGTTCGTTTGCTCATGTCCTATATTTAAAAAAAAAAAAATGCATCTTCTATTTGGTTCACTTCTCAAGTTGAGTTGATTCAAAGGCGACTCACTTTCTCATGGTAATTGAGTCACGTTCATGGCACGTGTCTACAAAATATTACACAGCAGCTTGCTGTGTATTTCAGTCCAAGTATGAAGAATGACAGCAGCTCATGTCTACAAAATTAGTGGTTTTGGTTTGCTTCTTCAGTTGAGTTGATTCACATTCTCAGGGCAGTCGAATCATTCTTGGGTTGATGGTTCACATCTACAAAAAAATACAGGTGTGATGTTTTATTTCAGTCCAGGTATGAGGACAGCAACAGCTTGTGTCTACACACACACACACACACACACACACACACACACACACACACACAAAAACCCAGCAGGTTTGATTCACTTCAATTGAGACATGATAGAATCAAGTCATTTTCTCAAAGCACTTGAATCTTGCTAGAGTTGACTTGGAAGCAGACCTAAACAAACTCGCTAAAAATGCTTGCGAACCAGTTATTTTGCTGCTGTGTGATTTGTTGTGTTGTCAGCTGCCCAGAGAACCCCAACAAAGACTGGGGGGGGGAACACCAGGGTTCAAACCCAGCCTATTCCCAGACCTTTCTGTGAAATGACTCCAGTTCTTGATATTATACTGCATCTTTTTGTCTCGGGGTTTGAAGCTGAACATGAGCAAGTGCTTGGATGAGAACATAACATAAAATCCAGTATGAATAACTGTTGACACTTTCATTTCTTTTCCTCGCTAGGTACTGGCTTGGTTTGAAGAGGGAGAAGAGACCATTACGGCTTTTGTGGAGCCTTTTGTAATATTGTTAATTCTTATAGCCAACGCCATCGTAGGAGTTTGGCAGGTAAGTTTACTTTTTTTTTTTTTCCTTTTCCTGTTTATTGTATGAGAAGTGTTCACACAATTAACTGCTGGTAGTGGCATTTTGCAAGTACAGTGAATGAAATGCAGTTGAGAACAATATGGAATCTAAACATGATGGGACAAAAATGGTGAACGTGTGTGTGGGGCTAAAAGCAACGCTGGAATTGTGTGCGTTCAATTGATGATACTTGGATGACATACAGGAGGCATTCGGGATTGTGTTGTCTTCGAAATACTTTTTGGCAGTTAAGTTATATAAGTGTTGAGTTATATAAATACTTGTTGTTGAAGAAAGCACACAAACGACAACCTATTAGAACGAGTACATTTAATGTAAATGTATGATTTTGCACATGGAGCACCTGTTAAGTACCTTGACCAGTCAGGTTCAACAGCGCATCAACATGCAGCTTTTATCAGCTTGTGCTCTCAAACGTCTTTTTAAAATAATAAATCGCAGGATTTTTTGGCTCTGTAAGAAGCATTACCCATTTCAATGGATAAATTTGTTGCGTGATGGTTTGACATCTTTGGTATGCAGTGAATGTGCTTATCTTGGTGTTCCTTTTTTCCTCAATGAAACTGTCCTGGCTATGAAAAAAAGCACATGGTGATCTCGTTTCTGCTCGTCTTAAGAGAGACCAGCCTTTCCAGTCTAGAGCCGAGAGCCTCCCCTCCCTTCCTCTACCACCTCTCATGCCCTGAAACCACTGTCCCAGTTTCACTGGTTTTATTTTGGTCACTGGGCTTGTCTGAGAAATTCTGTCCTTAATGTTGAAAATGGTGAAGTGTATCTCAGGGTGTTCAGAATTCAGTCTTTCATGCCCTAGTGACGTTCTTGTGAGCCATGTTTTCCTGTTATAAATCTGGAAATACTCGCTTAATTCCCATTTCCTTTGCTCAGTAACTCAATGTTCATGCTAGCAAGCAAGAAGTGAACGTTTTGTTTTCTACCTACGTGTTCCGTGCAAATTGGGCAAACCTGAATGATTAGGCCAAACAAAAAAAATTACTTTCCTATTAAATGCCTTGAAAAATTAGGGTAGGTCGGTAGGTTTTTTTTTTTTTTTTTTTTTTAATGTTTCCATGGCTATCACCACTCTTTTTCCTCCATGTTCACAATAAAATATCCACCCACCCATCCAGCACTCTGTCTGAATGCATATTTGCAGGTATTCTGTTTTCAGAAATAAGCACTAAAGAGCACTTTTCAAAGATTTATTTCGAACCATACACAAGCTTCTCGCACTGAACATGTGCGATGAACTGTAAAGATCAGTTGTTCAGTGTCTATGGCCTGTAGCAAATGCCTTTTTGAAGGCACTTGTTACATACTTCAAGAGCTGTTTTAAATCTTTTTCTCAGATCTGGTTTAACACAGAGGTTTTAAGACAATATGGACAAATGTCTGTTCATCCAAATCCACTGCTATAGTAGGCTATTTCAACAGGATCTGCACAGTTGAGAGGCATTCTGACACCACAAACTGAGGCAAGAAAGTGTTCGGGGGGTATTACTGGCGCTCTGCAAGAGTACTCGAACTCTGACAGCAGCACAGTTGTTGTCGGTGTGTCAACCGATGCTTCGCGTATATGATTTCTATGTTTACTCTAGAACTACTGGTACAAGCTAACAAATCTTGAGTGTCTTTAAATGTCTCTTTTTCTAGCTACATAATTTGTCTAAGACTGGGCTTGCGATGTGCAAGACACGTCTTTCAGCACACGTCACTGCCATTTTCATTGCTTCCTGTTAGAGGTGGTCACGCGCATGCGTACAATCGGCCGTTTATGATGTAAGAGACACTCGCGCTATGCATAACGTACGGACGTTGGTCTATGACCAGGGACAACCACGCTGTGTGCATCGCGTGAACGTTTTATGGACTGATGCCCCTTTTCCACCAAAGCAGTTCCAGGGCTGGTTCGGGGCCAGTGCTTAGTTTGGAACCGGGTTTTCTGTTTCCACTGACAAAGAACTGGCTCTGGGGACAGAAAAAACGGTTCTAGGCTAGCACCAACTCTCTGCTGGGCCAGAGGAAAGAACCGCTTACGTCAGCGGGGGGGGGCGGAGTTGTTAAGACCAACAACAATAACAAGACCGCGAAAGATTGCCATTTTTAAGCGACGAGAAGCAGCAGCTGTACAAACGCGAAGTCATTTATTATTATTGTTGTTGTTGCCGCTGCTGCTGCTGCTTCCGTGTTTTTGCTTTGATATTCGCGCCAAGGTTTATGCAAATGTAGCGCCGTAACTTCCGTATACAGGGACGTAATGACGTATGCAGCGACGTAATGACGTGGCGCCGCTTAGCCCCACGAGCTATAGAAAAGCAAACTGGTTCTCAGCTGGCTCGCAAGTTGAACGAGTTGTGAACCAGCACTGGCCCCGAACCAGCCCTGGAACTGATTTGGTGGAAAAGGGGTATGAGAGGGGGTCGGAAAGGCCCGGGGTTGGGTAACCGAAACCAAATTTATTTATTTATTTATTTATTTATTTATTTATTTATTTTTGGCCTTATCTCAAAGGATTCCTAGAACCAGTTCTACAGTCTTCACATGCAACTTTTATTTTCTAATGATTGATTGATTAGTTCGTATTTACTGTGGCACCCAAAAATGGAAGAAAAACTGTGGTCTTGTCTCATCTTGTCCTGTTCTACAAAGACACAAGTTTGGAAGCAGTGAACAGTTAGTTTGCTGTTACCGTTTCTCACCGTAACAACAACAAAAAATGCTTGACCGAAACGGTGAACGTGATGAGTGACTTGTTGCGTGTTGGTTTGAAAGCAGGGTTAGGGTTAAAGACTTTTAAGGTGTGTTCTTGGCTTGGGGGTCACCCTTGGGATCTATCAGCTAATTATCTTTCGTCCCTGTACGAGCATCTTTTCAGTCTGCGGTATTGTCGGGTCGTGCCGCTTTACACACCTGCCCTGGCGCTTGTACTAAAGATTTGCACACTAGAGTAAATTGCTGAGGCTGTTCCTCAGCAACCAGCCCAGGGAGCATCCACTAAGGGACAAAGTTGATAATGTTTTATTTATATTTGCTATCTGGGGTGTGTGTGTTGAGGGCAAATGGCAATTTAAAAAAATAAATAAAATAAAAAAATTAGTGCCCGTGTTTGTATGGTCATAGAATGGAAGATGCTTCACCATAAAACTTATGAAGTGACTTTAAGTAGTTTCTGATGATGCACAGCCATGTGTAGGATCACCATGTCGAAGAATAACATCCTAAAGACATTTGGAAGAAAGCTTGAGAGGAACTGAAACTCAAAAATGGAAACCCACCATTTTCTGGTTGACCAGTCGGTCAGTAGGAAGAGCTCGTGATTTTTATTCGTGATTCTATTCAAGGGCTTTTGTCTTTACTTTTTTTTTTTTTTTAAAAGTGAGGATGTGACGAGAGATTTGAGTATGATCTGGGGTAAATAGGATGTTATTTGTTAATGTTGTCATGTGTTCTGATTTAAACCCAAACCACAGCCCAAAGCAACCCCAATAAAGCAGTTCCATGCAAACTCTTTCTACCATGATTAAACACTGCAGCTTGTAACAAAACAAATCTGCGGGTCACCGTTTTCAACAAATAACCCCAGATTAGTGTCTGCAGTTATTAAGCCATTTCAGAAAATACTCCAGAATGTTCTAGTGTTTTTTTTTTTTTTTTTTTTTTTTTCCCCGTCCCCATCCTTAAATGTCATCTCATTATCTCTAGCCGCTTTGTCCTGTTCTACAGGGTCGTGTTGTATTTCCTTCTGTCTTGGCTCAGCCCGCTGTTACCCATATTGGGGTTTTGCATGTTGTTTCCATCACAACATGTCCACCCGGGCTTTCCTGGTACCGTGAGTGCCTGAGTTAATGTTATCTGATGTAAAAGGAAACCTTTCCTTAAAACATGGAATGTAGTATGTTATGTGTTAAATGATTGCGTTTTAAACGATTGCTAATTTCCCCCTGAAACAGGGGTGGACAAATGAATCATGAACTAAGCAGCTGGGCAAATAAAATCTCCAGTGTGAGGCCTGATTGTCTGGAAGTGATGGCTAACATTGTGTATATTAAATGGCTATTCCATCTTCTGATTAAAGCCAATAGAGGCCTCTGGCCAAAAAAAAAAAAGCTGCCAAATAAGTCAGCACCAGCAACTTTTTCACTGAAAGCATGAGCATGTTTTAATTTTGGGATTGTGAAACAAGTCTTAAATTGTATCTGCTGGTACACCTGACATTTATGAGGGGGAAAAATGAATTCCCGTGATGCACCTTGCCCCTTATTGCGTCTCCCTTTATTTAAGGTTAATAGCTAACTATTTTTGGCACATTGCTTTTGTTGGCCTTGATCATAAACGAGGCTCAGATCTGTGATGGCAGTGGTGTAAAGTTCCTCAAATTACTGTGCTGCGAGATAAGCACCAAGTGATTATACTCTTGATTTCAGTGCCTTGGCCGCCACACCCACAGAGTTCTTGATCCTGAATGTACAGCATGTAATCTGTTCTTTTGTTCAGTGTTGTCAGTGTGTTTTTTATTTTTGTTTTAATCACGCTTGCAGGAGAGAAATGCAGAAAATGCTATCGAAGCCCTCAAGGAATACGAGCCCGAGATGGGAAAAGTGTATCGGCAGGACAGGAAGAGTGTCCAGAGGATCAAAGCCAGAGATATTGTTCCTGGAGATATTGTGGAAGTGGCTGGTAAGGATATCTTATTTTCAGAGTTTGCTGATATTAAACACCAGCCAGAGCGTGTGCGATTTGGTAAGCAGTCTCATCACCGTGAACAATGGCTGGCTTGAGGTCATCATGCTGCTCAGATGGTCTCTAATGTCTGTGAATGATCGAGTTACCGATGGGTTGGTTTTGTACTTTCCCTGTCGTAAGTTCAGCTGTGTTGATCACGCAAGGTCAGGGTGTGTGTAGGTTTTTAGATGAAAACGTGCCTCAACATGTGAGAAAGATGAGAGGTGATCAAAGCTGTGCGTCACTGCTTCTTTGTATTGAATGTTGTAATAAATGCAGCTTTGTCAAAAAAAACAAAAAGTCAGAGTACCGATGCAGGAAGGAAGAGAATCTGCTAATCCGGTGTATCTGCTTCAAACCCTGGCAGCGTTTAACCTTTTCCGTCCTACCATCGTTAATGTCAGTGGGGCCAACTGTTGAAGGATTATCGACAGTGCCCTTTGCTCCATGTTGTGCCATGCGCCTTTTTATTCAAGTTGATGACAAGATAAGGGATTTTGTCTTGGTGGGTGCTCAAATTTTTTAGGAAACCATTAAGATTGGCTTAAGAAGAAAAAGAAACTCTAACAATAATACAATTGAAATGATGGCCGGGGGGAGGGGAGTTAAATAAATAAATAAATAAAGCAGTGAGAAGTAATAAACCCACTGAAAAGTTAGATAAAATGGAGCTAACGAACAAATAAAACCACATTATAAAATAAAAGCAGTACTAAAAGGATAATAGCACGGAAGGTCATTTTATTAAAAAAAAAAAATGTTTTATCCTACAATAGGTCTGGACATCTGTTATTGTCAAAGGGCTAAAATATGTCCATAGCTAGGACAAGATACTAAACACCCCACCCTCTTTCAGATGCACCTCTACTTTTGCTTTGCATGTTTTTGAAAAAGTGCTTATACTGACGATGTTGGAATAAATGTACACTTTGTGGTGTATTTTTGAAAATGTAACTTCTAGGAAATAAAGCTGACAATGTGTTTTAAACAGATAATGAGTGATGGGTATTTTTGAAGCGGTAGAAAGTCTTGCTGTGCTGCTTAAAACTAGATAACAGCCTGACGCTTTGCTAGCAATTCTGGTTGTGCCTGGTTACACTCGGAGAGACAATGCATGATTTTTAACTAATGTCTGCCAAGAAAGCTGCAGTTTTAACCACATGAACAATGGTATGGTTTTTGCGTAAAGAACGCCACTACCACATCTAAAGTCCTTCCCACGCCATATGGCGCATTAGGTGGCGCCGATCTCCGTTTCTGTAGCCCTTGGCCTCTCGCCTATTACATAGCTAGGGTTACAGTGGGGTGTTGGTCCTCTGGTAACCGCGAGAGTTTGCCTCCCCACTCGCATCTGTATTGCAGCGTGCTTTGCCAGACGGCAGTAGGTACCATTTTTATGATGGTATTTGGTATGACCCGATCGAGAGGCGGACATGCTAACCACTAGGCCAACTCGCGGGTCACTACCACTTCAGCAAAAAAAAAAAAAAGTACACACACACTCACTCCTCAAACCTGCATTCATGAAGTGATGTCAAATCAACATGGTTGCTCACAGTATGAGCAATAAACAAAGCACACTCCTTAACTTGAAATGAGTTATAGTGTATAAACAAGTGTTCACTTTCGATCAAGCAAAATCAAACCCGCTCTGTAGCTCGAGCGCACAGTGGACGAAAGTTGACTCAGTTCTGACTTGCCACTTCAAAGGTAGGTCGAGTACAGCATAACTGACGCTCTGGAAGCCCCACGCCCTTTTTCCATTTAACTTTAGGTACTTCTTATCTTGATTTTCTTGTTTGAATGATGCATCCTTGCTTTGTCAAGGAGGGGAGATTTTATTTGACATCTCCAAGCCAATCAATGAACGTTTGACTTTAGATGCTAGTGCACACACACAAGGGATGTGCATCTCGATCGCTGAGGCGGATCCGATACACATCGATGCACTGTGAGCGATCTACTATATTGAGTGGATTATGAAGTAACCGCTAATGTGGAATGATGCAGTTCACCCCTGTTGTAATGCAGCGCTTTTCAATGCGATAAGCAAAATAATGATGCTGTGCAATTTAATATGGTAGCTTATTCTCCTCCATGATAATCCTTCATGTGACTCGAGGAGGGACATTTAATTGTGAAATCCCATTGGCTCCATGCCTTCAACTTGCACAAGACTTGGCTTAAAGACTTGACAAGAATTGACCACAGGCAGCAGTGGAGATGAGCACATGCTCTTGAACGGTTTAGAAAGAAGGATTCGATCTAAACAAAATTATTGGTCAGATTTCTAAATAATAAATGCATACTGCTTCCTACTAATGATGAATAAATCGGGTTTTATAGATGCAAAGATATGATGCATCCCGAAGTGTATCCGGTGCACACGTTTTTAATCAGGACAATCGCATCAAACTTTTTAAATTGGCGCACCAACGCGAATTGGTGAATCTCACCATCCCTAATATATCCAGGAAGCGGCAGTGTTCCCCATCCTCAATAAATGCCTAATAAATCAGAATCTATAATTCAACAGCGTTGTTGTATAAAACGGAATAAAGAATCCACTGACTCCATCTGAAACTGCAGCAATTTAATCTGACGTCAGAGAAAGGTGAATGCACATGCGTTTTGGTTTGCTGCAACACAAGCACGTTCATTCACACACCCTGCCGTGGTGGCATTTTTAAGCTTCTGTGCACACCATGGGATTAGTAATCATTACACTGCTCAGCATTCTCCTATTCTGGGTCACTGTTGCATATAAAACGTTACAGCAGTGCTTGCAAAGTGATGCTGGCGAATAACTGCTCCAGTCACAATACCAGCTGAGCACAGGTTACTCTCGCATAGAGAAGGAGGAACTGCTTGGCGCCAGCCAGATATTGTGAAAGGATGTGTGTTCTGTGAGCTCGAAGAAGGAAAAAAGGTGAAGCTCTGGCTTTTTTCAATGACCCTGTCTCCTGCTTCCTCGGTCTCTCGATACGGGTTGGTCGCCTTCGTCTTGCGTCATCATCGCTTGTTCTGGGTGTTTGTCCGCAGTGAGAAGACGAGATTCGAGTGAGAGAATTGATTCTCTGAACCTCCTGCACAGTCAGGCAGTGTGGTGTTAACCCATATCGTTGCAGATTGAGACTAATTCAGAGGACAAAAAGGAAAAACGGAAAGAAAGGCTGCTACGGGAGGAAGAGGGGAAAGGGTACAGCATGAGAGGAATATTAAGTAGTGCTAACATTTGAATGCGTTCACACGAACACACTGTGTGCGCATGCTCTTCTGGGCTTATGTGTCTATCAAGCATCACAGTGAGTCATGGTCTGGGATCAGTTCCCCTGTTTATCGTATTGATTTTTATAAAGGACAAAAGCTGGTTTGAAATGTAACGCACCTTCTGCATCGCAGACTCCAGAGCACTGATCTAGTGCTTGAGATCTTTTTTTTTTTTTTGTCTAGCAGTTCTGCTGCAGATGGTGCCATGGGACTTTGAAAGACACTGTGACCTTGCAGGTTTTGCATCATACTTGTCTGAAAGGAGAGTTTTACATTTTCTCTGGACAAGCATAAGCAGCAGGCATATTCTGTTCTGAAGCTATACTTGTGTATTGTGGCCCTTCAGAGAAGAATTAGCTATGACATGGCTCACCTCCATCAAGCTGTCAGCCCTCTCGGCACACTCATCCAGCATCAGCAGCTGAAGGCACAAACGTCATCTCGGAATAGCTGAAAAGAGAAACGGCTTTTTGTTTTTTTTTTAAATTCATTTTATTTAATTTATTTTTCATTTTACACCCATCCCTCCTACTCTAATGGAATGAGTCATAGGCTGAGGATGGGCCTGCATCTTTTGTTTCTCATACTCTTCTCTGGCGACATGACCTTGGAAGGCAATGATGAAAAAGAAGCCCAGCATACCCCTCCCCGGCGTATGCTTTCCGAGCCTCCCACAGAGCTGTACTTCTCAGCTGCCTCTCACACGCCTGCTAGCTGTTGCCATGTAACGCAATGCCGGTCCTGTTAGCTCGGGTTGCTCATACCTGATCCACTGTTTGGTCTGGGAAATATCTCAGTCTCCAGTCATCTGCAAGGCAGCTGCCATTTACTGACCTTTCAGCACTGCAGAACTCATCTAGTCTCTTGAGAGAGTACTCCTAACATCCATCCGGTTCCTAATTGTGGCAGATCAGCAGCTTAGCTTTGGGCAAATTTCAACACTAGATCTCTAAGTGTTCGCTTGAGTCATGTGTAAATTGCATCGTAAGGCAAACGAGAGGAGAGACACGCCAGGGTATTTTACACCACGCATGTATATGGGGTCACTATAGATAGTTTTCACTGACGTTACGGCATTCCGGGGAACGCCCTCCAGCCGCCATCTTGTGGGGCAAACAAAACGGACCATCGCCATTACCGGCTATGTTATCTCGGATGAATTTATGAAGTTATATAGTCAGTTTTCTAAAATAAAGATCAATGTCGGCAAAATCAAGCAAACAGAAGTATATAGATACATTAGACGACATCTCACAACGGTATGCAGCCAAACTGGCCTTGATTGGGGGAATTGACCCCTACGAAGCGGACAAAGATGCATTTTCAAGTGACTATGCAGGGCTGCCAAAGCCTGAAACTGCCAAAGCCTGCTCCAAAGCCTGAAACTGACTTCATCAAACTTTAAAAGCTGTCTGATATATACAACTTTTATATATTCACAGCGCGCCTTTTGTCGGATGCCGCCTTTTTCACGGCTGAATTGCGCAGATCCGGGTTTTTTTTTTTTTTTAGGGGGGGGGGGCGTTGGAGTGTCTGATTTATTATTTCAAAGAAAATTCTGTATTAAAATTACTAAATAAGCAAATCCGTTACAGTCCATGAAACAGGAAGTATAAGGATGAGAGAAAAAAGCAGTTTAAATCGTAAAGCTGCGCACATTTGCGCAGTCCTGCACACCGCTCGGGCTGCGCAAATGTGTGCAGCTTTCCGATTTAAACTGTTTTTTTTTTCTCATCCTTATACTTCCTGTTTCATGGACTGTAACGGATTTGCTTATTTAGTAATTTTAATACAGAATTTACTTTGAAATTATAATCAGACACTCCAACGCCCCCCCTAAAAAAAAAAAAATTGGATCTGCGCGATTCAGGCGGCATCCGCCAAAAGGCGTGCTGTTTGCATCCCAAACACAAATCAAATCATACAGAATAGACCTAAAATGTTTTTTTAAAAAATGACCCTTGCGTGAGTGAAGTGACAAGTTTCAAATAGAAACGTGACAAACGAGCAATATTAAGTGTACATTACAATGTAAACGTACACTCAGCGGTTCCAGTTAGGCATTCTCGAGATTGTTCACATGATGTTTTGGTTTCCAAAAACAAACTTAAACACAATTGATTGTTTATTTCAACAACTTACCACTTATAAAATGATCGGAGCAGACTTTGCTGTGTTTGGAAGGCTGATAATCCTTGCGGTTGATTCTCGCAAGCCATAGATTTCTCCTTTGTATGCTGAGTTTGTTTGCTCGCCTTCGTGCTCCCGTACAGTGGGAATTCCATAAAAGCTCCGCTTGGCTTAATCATCTGACCTATTACGACAGCCGTGAATACAACAGGTGTGCACCATTGCTAGCTTTAAATAGCCTGCTTGGGTTCTTTTGAAGACTTTGTACTCGCGCGTTACAATGTGTGCTCAGTGACCCGTACGGTAAGCTTGACCCGCAAGATGGCCGCCACTAGGGAATCCCCGACTCTGTGACGTCATGTGAAAACTATCTATAGCTTCCTGCATTGCATGGAGAAGCCGTTTTTTTGTTTTTTTGACCTTGAGGTGCTACTTTTGGACAGCATGGAAAGAGTGACTGACTGACTGTTATGATACCTGTGTTTAGCTGTAAATACTGGCAGTTGGATACCAAGCAAGAAGGTGGCAGGCAAGTAAGCGCACACTAAAATCTGTAAATGGGAAGGGGACTGATGAATTTTAATGTCATGGCTTAAAATGGAATGGGATATCAGCCTCCCCAGTCCTGCCTCAGTTTTCTCCTTAATTTAGATGTGGCCAATTCCCACCAACCAAACAGGTCTCCTGGATCACATGATGGCTACCAACCAGGGAGGTTGAAGGTAATCACTTGCTTTCTCTGAGACACGTGACGCCAGCTGACCACATCTTTTCAAACTGCTGCTTATGTAACATTAGGGGGCGGTGTGACGCACTCGGAGGAAAGCGCTATCCACCTAGTTCCGTATGCATGAGCTCAGATGCCCAAGCCTGACTGGTGTTGCTGTAGTTGACAGGGGAGAGCGAGTATGCCACCCTTACCTTCCTGCGAACACAGGCCAATTTTGCTCTCTAGCTCCCGGCCACATGGCTGTGACACCAAAAGGATTTGAACTAGCGATCTCTGGATGATGGGGTGAATGCAATGCTGTTCTGTTGCGCCACTCGGGAGCCCAGAGTTTGATCAGAGTATGTAGTGTACTGTAAAATGTTACCAGATGAGGTCATCGAGAGCATAATGTACAGTAAATTTTATGTAAAATTTAATTTCCATCGCTCTGTTGTGGCAGTATTTCTCATTTCCATTTTTAATTATTCAAGCAAACTTGTTTTCAAAGAAACCCCCCCCCCCCCCCCAAAATATATACACACACCATGAAGGAGGTGGTGGTGTACGTCAACTTTTTCTCATCCGTTATGCCATTTATCTTAGGGCAGCTGCAAACTAACAATACTAAGATGCTTGATCTTGGTGGTTCCTTGATGGTCTGATAAGAAAGCAGAACAAACACAATCGGGAATTGTGGTTTTTCCAAAGAATTTCTTGAAATAAGTTCATGACCTTTTGGAGTATGATCTCAGGAGCTCTTAGTGCAGCGCGACATTGCATTTGAATTCCGGAGGGAATTTGGATCAAGTATTGACGAGTCCCCACGGAGCCTCAAGGAAGTGTCTGTGCACAGCGTCACAGTGCTGACGCTTGCAACTGTGGAATTGGTGACCTTTTAAAAAAAGGGGGGGGGGGGTTTACAGGATGTGCTGGAATTATTAAAAGTACCAGCCACTTGATAGCGGCTTCAGCCTGGTCTGAGTCTGGCAAGAGAAAGAGAGAGACGCATCATTATCCCCTTTCACCATTCTGCAGCCATCTATGTGATGCTTGAGCTTTTGCAAAGGCATTTTCCTCATGAGCTGTAAAAACCCTGAAATGGTCACATGGTGTTTTAAACAGTAATATGTTAGAAATAAACCATCGTGGCATACAGTTATAGGAAAATCCACTGGAGCTGGTCATTTTACCACGAAACCACAAAGACTTTCCCGTGTCGTACTCCTTTAAAAAATGTTAACGTCTGCTCACAGAAAACACTTGCACTTTTTTTTTTCATCCGTTTATAAGAACAGGGTCTCCGCGGATCCTTAAAAAGTCTTAAGTCTTATTTTTAATATGTGTTTTTTAAGGTCTTAAAAAGCATTATATTTCGCTATTTTTTGAGCTATGGTATTAAATTTCACATGGGAGGTATTAAATTTCATCCGGGTAGCCTACGGTAAATGAAAAAAAAAAACACGTCTGGATTTTTTTTCCGCGCTAACGTTATTTATTCAACCAGTGTCGTTTGTTATCAAGATGCTGAACAAGTAGCACAAGAGCCGTTGTGTGTCTAGCACTAGTTCTAATAGCACAGGAACCACGCCACAGGGGGCAGTGTGTTCTTTTATCCATGTAGTAGAACCATTGAGAGTAGAGCAGACGAGGAAGAAGTGGTTGAACTTGAACGGAGATGGGGAAGTGTAAGTTTAGTAACAAGTGGCTTGAGGAGCCAAAATACAAAAGTTGGCTAACAACAGCAACTTCAGAATATGAAGTGAGATGTAAGGTATGTCGGAAAGACATCAAGTTAACAACAATGGGCTGTAAAGCCCTTGACGCTCACTCGAAAGGGGAAAAGCATATGCACTATGCTGCTAGTCGGGCAACAACAGTCCCCATGCCAATGTTCGCCTCTACGGTCACAAAAAGTGCAACGCCAGCTTTAGCGTCTCCGGGTCCCAGCACAAGTGCTTTCGCAGCATTCGCCCCAACCGCTACGCTGAAGGCAGAAATACTGTGGGTTCTGCAGACGATTACCCGACACCACTCATACGCTTCAAATGAAGGTGTGGGCGCAGTCTTCCAGGCAATGTTCCCCGATTCCGAGTATGCCAAATCGTTTACTTGTGGGAAAGACAAGACATCATATCTAGCGCGATTTGGTCTGGCTCCATTTATCAAACGTGAACTTCTGGCTACTGTCAATCAAGGCAGCTTCATTGTCATGTTTGATGAGTCTATGAATCGAACCACCAAGCGCAAGCAGCTCGACATTCACGTGAGGTATTGGGTGACGGATGAGACTGGTTCTCGAGTGCAGTCCCGGTATCTCGGATCACAGTATATGGGCCACTCAACTGCTGAGGACTTGCTGGAAAACTTCAAGGTAGGCTTCCACCAACCTAACAAATTAAGATAAGGAGGTGGAACAAAAATGGCAACTCTAATAACAAAATCCAACACACTCAGACGTCGAGCCAAAGAAAAAAGGGAGGAGTTGGTTGGCCTGAAGGCTGACATTAAGGAGAAATCCGATACACTGAGGCAGTTCGATCAGTAGTCAAACTTCCTTGTTTCCTCACTGTTTATGTTCATGGCAGTACCCTACTATTAAAATATCGAGAAGGCAGTTAATGTTCTGTTTTGTTAACTGAAGATCAATTTGTTTCCTCACTGTTTGTTTACAGCAGTACCCTACTATTAAAATATCGAGAAGGCAGCTAATGTTCTGTTTTGTAAACTGAAGATGCACTTATTTATTAAAAAAAATGCTTTGAACTTAACCTAGAGTGTGCTTTTTTTTTTTTTTTTTTTTTTTTTTTACTGTACGTATTTGTTCCGCGGTAGTGGTCTTATTTTTTATACTCAGTGGTCTTAAAATGGTCTTAAAAAGTATTATTTTTGCTGGTCAGAAATGTGCAGAGACCCTGAAGAAGCATGTGCCAAACAAGTGCGTCGGTGGAGTATGCATGTTCAAATAAACCTATACATTTCATTGTAGTTGAAACTATGGGCAGTAGTGCTGTTATAGAAAATTAATGAACACCTGACTGTGTGTGTGTGGGGCAGTTGGGTAAAAAGTGACGCTGTGTGCGCGCGCAGAGAGGGCACACAGCAGCATGCACCTCCGACTAAATTTGAGGAATTAATTAACAAAACAGATGGCCCCTCTCCTCTCTTGTACCCTAAGCAGGTTGGGGGTGGTCTGCAGTTTGTCCTCTCTGACTGGTCCCTGGGCACACAGGCTGAATTGGACCTTGAGGACGAAGATGTATCCGCTTAGTGTTTTGTGTGGGGGGATGGGGTCAGTCTTTATGGTCCGCTTTGCACTATCAGATCCATTGATGGTAAAAAGGGATTTGTGGTGTTTATTTTATTTATATTTATCTGGACTGTGCATGTTAACAGACAGAGCATAAAATCAAAAATAAACCAAGACACATTCCTTTTCAAATGCAGCTGCGGCTCTGGGTATCTTTAGAACGGCTGTTTGTTTGCTTTGATCCCAAGAACAGCATTCAGTCCCTTATTTAGTGACGCTCCAGGGACAGTCTCGTCACGTTGGGACAAAAGAGAAAAAGTGAGGGTTGTTTCTCATTTTTAAGGTCTGTAATGCTCAGTGAATACTCCATGTCCTCATTCATAAGTTAGGAGAAATGGCTCAATGAATGAGTTTAAAAATGTTCATTTTAGAATGTGGTTAGGAAGTTCTTAATAACAAAATGCTGTTTGTCTTGCCTGTGTGCACACGCTTGTTTCTGTCTGTAAGGAAGTCGTTGATGATGCAGCATGACTACACTCGAACCATTCCTCTTTCTGCTGGGTTTCATTTCTGACATACAGTTCGTTAATGTCTCTGCAGAATGTGACACTACATGTGTTTTGGCCCAGGGTATTCAGAAACGTGCAGCTTTAACGTTAAAGAATCCACTTCTGTCTGTTTCGTGTGAGGTTGGGGTTTTGTTTTAAGCCGCATCATTTGAAAATTTGCTCAAGTCACCTTGGATAAAATCATCTCCTGTATTCTGGCCTGTCGCATTAAACAACAGTTTTGGATATGCATGTTGCAAGAGTGCGTGTCCTCATGAAAAACAGAACGCAAGCTCTGCAGAAATGGCCTTTGGTGCCAAGTAGGTCAGGATGGCAAATATTGCAGTAAACCTAAACCAGGGTTCATTCGTGAAAGTTGTGTGACGGTCTGGTAAAATGCTTTAGGTGGTGACATTTTGCCATTGCTTATTATATAGAGATCTGAAAGCTGCAGGGTTTCCTGAGAATCATTGCTCTTGTGTATCTCGACCAGTAAAATTCTAGCATTGTAAAAAGTCTGAGCATCATGGATATTCTTGACGGTCGGTATCTGACTACACGTTAAAATGATCAACCTGTGTCCATTTTAGGGATGTTAACCAATGACCGTTTGACCGGTGGTTGACCGAATCAACATCAACCGGTTAATTTTTTTTGGTTGTCGGTGGAAAAAAAAAAAAATCAATCGTTTTGAAGCTGCCAATTTTGGAGCGGAGAACCTGGAATTCTGTGTTTTGTAAACACTTGGGGCATGCCGTGCGGTGTAAGGACGACAGCTCACAAATCAGGAACACCCATTCAGTCATGTCCCGCCCTCCTGCCCCAGTTAAAGACAGCTGACAAATCAGAAACACCCATTCAGTCATGTCCCGCCCCAGTTGAACACAGCTGCCACTCGGCGAAAGAAAAAAGTGTAGACACAGGCTTTTTAGCTTACAAATTACTATTGTGTTTTTTTTTTTTTTTTTTTATTATTATTAGAAGGCACATTGAGTTTAGTCCTGCCTTGGCCAGTGCATTCTGAAAGTATGTTTCGGTCTGTAGCCAACAATGCATGTTATTGCAGATCATCTCTCTCCACACAAACTAAAGCCGCAGATGCCGACTTTTTCACTGCTTTTTCATGGACTGTAACGGCATTTGCTTATGTATTAATTTTAATACAGAATTTACTCTGATGAAATTATTCAGACACTCCAACGCCCCCCCCTAAAAAAAAATCGGATCTGCACGAGCCGTGAAAAAGGCGCGCCGTTTGCATCCCTGTTTAAACTCCTAGGTTAACCGACTTTAACCGGCTAATGAGGCTCGGTGGTCGGCCAAGATTTTTTTTTTTTAGTTTTCGCCATCCCTAGTCCATTTTTCTATGGCATGTAGCTATCCAATGACTTGGTGAAAATGTAATATTGGCTGTGGAAATCACATTTGGGGAGCAAAGTAGAATTGTGGGGGGTGTGGTTTGTTGTTGGGGTTTTTTTTTTTTTTTTTTTTTTTTTTTTTGGTGGTTTCCCAGAATTTAGCCACAGTAACATCTGATGGGTTCCCCCAAACCGCAGCACAATTTGTTTGAAGCTCTCCTTTAAATAAAAATAGGCTATTTGTATTTGCCAAGTCTTGCCCAAATAAGCATTTAATCTTTATAGGCTAACTTTTTTTTTTTTTTTAATAAAGTTTTTAATGTTTTGAGCCAGTTCTTAACCCCCTCCAGGATACAATAAACCCTGGCACCATTTCCCAAAAGGGAAGTCGTACAATTTCCATCAAGTGGAAGCTCAGGCATTACTTGAACGCATGTATGTAATATAATATGCTGTCTCTTAACTGATTTCGTATGCATTTAATTCAAGGAGAGTGCATTCTCCTTGTCTACCTAAAGTAGGTTACCCTACAGGCTGACCTTTTTCCAACTTGAGCTGTATATTGGGTACATGTTCCACATTTGTTCGTTTGGTTTAGGGGCATTTTTGACGACAGCATGTATTTTTATCAACAGACTCGTGAGATATCTATAGCACTCCTGGAGCCCTACTAAATGTCCTCACGAGTCTGTGTGAATGAGCTTTAGTCCTGATCCTGCTCAAGCACTTGTTCAAGCTTGGCCTGAAACCAGTTTATTGTTTCACAGCTCATTCTTCATTTCGCTGAACTTTCTATTTAAGTGGACTGCTTTAGTGAATGCTCTTCTCTGTTACTAGTAAATGTCAGTCTTGCTTGTTGATTTAATAATCAGTTTGTGAACGAATTAAATGTTTACATTTATCTTTTATTTTCTTTTTATAAGCTGTCACAGCCCCTCCCATTTTGTGGAAGGAATGATTCATAAGCTATTCTTAGCATTTGCCTGAGAGCGCTGGAACATCTTTTAAACCTTTTTGATGTCTCTCAGCCCTCTTCTGCAAAGTCTAACTGGTTAAAATGTGCTGTGTGTTTAGAAATTTGAGAGAGATTTGCCCTTCATAATTAACAGGTTCACAGTGTGAGGGCTGAAATCCAAAGCTCAGAGTTGAAGAGATTTGTTTGTCAGCTGAACGTTGATGTTTGTTCCCATCTTTCGATTTACATTCAGAAGCAACGGCATCAGTCCACAATATGGGCAAATTGCTTGCTTTACTCTCTTAACAGAACACCCAGATCTTGTTTGTTGAATGTGTGATGCTTTATAATGTCATGTTCCTATGTTTTTAGTGCTTTGAGTGCCTGAAAGGCTTCTAATGGCCCTTTGTTGTCATTGAGTGCTGTCTGGAGACATGCATCCTTAAAGTTAGTGGTGGGGATAAAGTTCTGGTGTTATTGGAAGCACTGCTTGTTTAAAGAAAGGGATTTGGTGTTGCGCTAACCGAAAATGTGCTGATGGGTTAAACGTGGTTTTTTTAAATAGTGATCTGTGCTTTTTCTTTCTTTGACTACATGCTTTCCGTTTTCTCTTTAGTGGGTGATAAAGTTCCTGCTGATATCCGCCTCACATCTATCAAATCCACCACGTTACGAGTGGACCAGTCCATTCTGACAGGTAAGACGTGTCAATTTATTGCATCGTTTCATCTACGGTTTATGGCGTTTACTTGCTCAAGTATAGTTGGGAACATTTTTAGACTATAGTTAACTAGCCCACTGTTTATGTAAAAGCTTTAGTGTGCTGCCCAGCCGCAAGTTATGCTTACCCAGATTAATTAACTAAACGTAGAGCTGAGAAGTTAGATCTGTTTTTGAGGAATACCTTTTGTTGAAAATGTGAGCAAGTGTGGATCAGAAATCAGTCCAAGCTGCTAGAGTTGGATGTTGATTGCTTGGTACTCATAATTGGCGGAAAAATAAACAACTGCACTGTCGTGTGGAAGATGAAAAATACAGTTTTCCTCTCAGGGTTATGTGCTTCATAGGTAGGTGGTCAGTGAAGTCTGGAGCTCGGAAAAGGAGGAAATGGTGTGGGAGAGAGAGAGGGCACTCTTCTGTCAGGCTTCATTTTGTTTCACTGCCTTAATTGGTAAAGATTCTGCATAATGTCCATTCTTGGCAATTTTTGATTCTTTCCTGCAAAACTTGCTATTTTGATAATGTAGGTAATTGCATTTTTGCTCTCTCTCTCCCCGTTTGGTGCTTGTTCGAAGACCGTCGTGATATGGAGATGTGCTTCAACACTGACTCGGTGTATATATTTGTATACATGCAGCCAAATAAGCCGCTGATGCAGTTGTTGGCATAATTCGGAGATACTTAAACAGGAATGGAATGAACCGACATGGGCCTCGGGACCTAATTTTATATTACAGTTTAGAGTGTGAGATTTGGCATCCAACTAATTTTCCAAGCAGTAAACTGCAGATCCATGTTCTAGACACTTTCAGGTCCTTAATGATTTTTGTACTTGATGTTTATAGCATTTAATGCTTAATTTCACTGCTAATACAAATCTTTTATAATGCGAGTGCAGTGTGGAAAGCTCAGTTCAGAGGGCTGTTAATTCTCACACTCAACCTTGCTGTGAATTTTACAGTCACGGGTCGAGAACAACCAGAAAGCCACTTCTAATTCTAGACCAGTGATGCGGAGTGTCTGTCGGCGATTGGGGTTTAAAATATTTATAAAACCTTTTATTAAAACTCGTCTCATCCATTTGAAATTCAGTGAATTTAAAAGCGGGGTTTCTGTGAGTCATTGTATGAACAGTAAATCAGTTTTGTGAAGATTAAAGTCAGAAAAAGCTCCGCTAGAGATATTAAATTTTTCATTTTGCTAATTTGTAGAAAGTATTAAAACGGTACCATGAGAGGGAGTCGGCAACTGCAGATTAGCTTGTAACATATTCCTGATTTTACACAGTTGAAGTCGGCTTCCTTTTCTGCCTCATTCTCGAGCAGGTATCACCTAATTGAATTATTATTTTTTTTTTTAGATATTTTTTGGGCTTTTTTCACCTTTATTGGATAGGACAGTGTAGAGACAGGAGAGACGGGGAGGGATCGGGAAATGACCTCGGGTCAGAATCGAACCCGGGTCCCCGGATTTATGGTGTGGCGCCTTATCCACCTGAGCCACGACGCCCCCCTAATTGAATTATTTTAATAGATGTATTCAAATTTGTGAATTTGGTTTAATATCAGGGTTTTTTTAAATGAATGCTTCTACCATCGTAGAAACAAGTCTGTCCTTTTGGACAAATGATTTTTGTTTGGTTGGTTATTTGCCAGCAATCTGCCACAGCAACACCCGAGTTGTCAGCACTTGTGACAAATTTCTTATGGAATCAAATTACTTGGCTGTAACAAACATTTGGTAAAAAGTAAACTCTACCTTTTGAGCTGCTTGATTTGCTCAAAGCTCAAGACGAGATTCTCATTTTTAGCTGAAAGTTGTCCTTCTGGTTTTAAAACACCCCGTAATTTAGAAGCGTTGAGTAAAAACAGTCTTTGAATGTTGACTGTAAACAGTGTAAGATCGTTTGTGTGGCAGCCTGGGAAACCCTTCAGAAACTACAAGCAAGTACAGTACCTTAGCCACAAAGTGTGATTACTGCCAAAAGTGGAAAAGGGAAAAATTTCCTTGAAGGGTTTAATTCCGCCTGCAACGCAGGAGTGTCACGGATGTTTTGACAGCTGTATCTGATTGCAAGCTGATCTCGTTAGTCGGTTTACTTTGGTACGATGCTATCCAACAACCCGACGCATGACGTTCACAGTGTAAGGAAATCGCACAAAGGCTTAAGATATTTTTAGGCAGACTGAATGCTTCTACCATCGTAGAAACAAGTCTGTCCTTTTGGACAAATGATTTTTGTTTGGTTGGTTATTTGCCAGCAATCTCCCACAGCAACACCTGAGTTTTCCAGACTGCCTTACACTTAAATTATGCATATTGCATTCGTATTCAAACTTTGTGCAACTCTATTGTTGTAAAAAGCATTAAATTAAATCTGGTGCTACCTGCAGGAACCCTGAAAAAGCTCCGTCAGACATATCATAATTGAGCCAAACCGACTATCAGCAGATGTGCAAAAAGAGTTGCAGTTTCATCATTTTGCTGTCTGATTGTCTGTCTGCGTTTCTCTGTAGGAGAGTCCGTATCAGTCATTAAACACACAGACCCAGTCCCTGACCCGCGGGCTGTAAACCAGGACAAGAAGAACATGCTCTTCTCTGTAAGTTTGAATTATCAACAAATGATGACTTCTACCCGGAATGTCTAATCTCTGTGTGCATCAGCTATTTTTACTTTTTTGAGAATCTTGTCATAATTAACATTTTAAAGGTGTTAAACGAGGCATTATTTTCAGCCTATTTCTGTGCTGTGCATTGGCAGGGCACCAACATTGCAGCCGGTAAGGCTATCGGTGTCGTGGTGGCCACAGGCGTGAACACGGAAATTGGCAAGATCCGTGACGAAATGGCCTCCACCGAGCAAGAACGCACGCCGCTGCAGCAAAAGCTGGACGAGTTCGGAGAGCAGCTCTCCAAAGTCATCTCTCTCATCTGCATCGCCGTGTGGATCATCAACATCGGCCACTTTAACGACCCAGTGCATGGTGGCTCTTGGATTCGTGGTGCTGTCTACTACTTTAAGATCGCCGTGGCGCTGGCTGTAGCTGCCATCCCTGAAGGGCTTCCTGCTGTCATTACCACCTGCCTCGCGCTGGGTACTCGCCGCATGGCCAAGAAAAACGCAATTGTGCGCTCACTGCCTTCTGTGGAGACGCTGGGCTGCACGTCAGTCATCTGCTCAGACAAGACTGGCACCCTGACCACCAACCAGATGTCTGTGTGCAGGGTGAGGAGCGTTGCTCGGATAAAATATAAGCTTTATTTTTTAATAGCAGTCTGTACAAATCAAAACCTGGAGAATGGAGGTGTATATAGAAAAATAAGTCCTTCAAGAATAACACTTCTTTTTAATCCACTTAATTACATCAAATGCTGTGGAACATCCACAAGACTCATTTTTATCCTCTTTCTTGAAGTTTCCGCAGCTCTTATTTACAGAGCATTTGGATCTGAACAAACAGCTAAAGGAGTCATGTTTAAGTCTTCACATTTATTTTAGAACAATTTTTACAATATAACTTTTTTTTTTTTTTTTAAAAACAACAGAGCAATAATTTAACAATTTATTTTACAATAGAGAATTGTAAATACAGTGGTGCTTGAAAGTTTGTGAACCCTTTAGAATTTTCTATATTTCTGCATAAATATGACCTAAAACAACATCAGATTTTCACACAAGTCCTAAAAGTAGATAAAGAGAACCCAGTTAAACAAATGAGACAAAAATATTATACTTGGTCATTTATTTATTGAGGAAAATGATCCAATATTACACATCTGTGAGTGGCAAAAGTATGTGAACCTCTAGGATTAGCAGTTAATTTGAAGGTGAAATTAGAGTCAGGTGTTTTCAATCAATGGGATGACAATCAGGTGTGAGTGGGCACCCTGTTTTATTTAAAGAACAGGGATCTATCAAAGTCTGATCTTCACAACACATGTTTGTGGAAGTGTATCCTGGCACGAACAAAGGAGATTTCTGATGACCTCAGAAAAAGTGTTGTTGATGCTCATCAGGCTGGAAAAGGTTACAAAACCGTCTCTAAAGAGTTTGGACTCCACCAATCCACAGTCAGACAGATTGTGTACAAATGGAGGAAATTCAAGACCATTGTTACCCTCCCCAGGAGTGGTCGACCAACAAAGGTCACTCCAAGAGCAAGGCGTGTAATAGTCAGCGAGGTCACAAAGGACCCCAGGGTAACTTCTAAGCAACTGAAGGCCTCTCTCACATTGGCTAATGTTAATGTTCATGAGTCCACCATCAGGAGAACACTGAACAACAATGGTGCGCATGGCAGGGTTGCAAGGAGAAAGCCACTGCTCTCCAAAAAGAACATTGCTGCTCGTCTTCAGTTTGCTAAAAATCACATGGACAAGCCAGAAATTGGAAAAATGTTTTGTGGACAGATGAGACCAAAATAGAACTTTTTGGTTTAAATTAGAAGCGTTATGTTTGCATAAAGGAAAACACTGCATTCCAGCATAAGAACCTCATCCCATCTGTGAAACATGGTGGTGGTAGTATCATGGTTTGGGCCTGTTTTACTGCATCTGGGCCAGGACAGCTTGCCATCATTGATGGAGCAATGAATTGTGAATTATACCAGTGAATTCTAAAGGAAAACGTCAGGACACCTGTCCATGAACTGAATCTCAAGAGAAGGTGGGTAATGCAGCAAGACAACGACCCTAAGCACGCAAGTCATTCTACCAAAGACCGGTTAAAGAAGAATAAAGTGAATGTTTTGGAATGGCCAAGTCAAAGTCCTGACCTTAATCCAATCGAAATGTGGAAGGACCTGAAGCGAGCAGTTCATGCGAGGAAACCAACCAACATCCCAGAGTTGAAGCTGTTCTGTACGGAGGAACGGGCTAAAATTCCTCCAGGCCAGTGTGCAGGACTGATCAACAGTTACTGCAAACGTTTAGTTGCAGTTATTGCTGCACAAGGGGGTCACACCAGATACTGAAAGCAAAGGTTCACATACTTTTGCCACTCACAGATATGTAATATTGGATCATTTTCCTCAATAAATAAATAAATGACCAAGTATCATATTTTTGTCTCATTTGTTTAACTGGGTTCTCTTTATCTACTTTTAGGACTTGTGTGAAAATCTGATGATGTTTTAGGTCATATTTATGCAGAAATATAGAAAATTCTAAAGGGTTCACAAACTTTCAAGCACCACTGTATGCTCTGGCTAGTTAACGTCATGTATTCCAACATGATCTCGCTATGAATATTCGTAACATAACATTAGCTAACTTGATATAAAATGTCTGAAGAAATCACTCACGCTTTTTTTGGGGGGGATCATATGTCTGCCATCTTTTGCTGCTTGGGGGGGTTCTGACATTTGCTAACTATGGTTTGGATTGTTTTTGAGCGCATGAGAAGAGAGTGAAGCAGATGGGGAGCTGGCAGCTTGAGTGGGGGATATTTGTGCATGGTCCTAGTGCCTGAACCCTCTCCTGTTTTTTGAGCAGGCGCTCTTTCTGCATGGTCTTAGTGCCTGCACACGTGCCACCTTTCAGGGGGGTGTGGGTTCCTGTTTGTGTAGGGGAAACGCTGATGAGATGCAAACTCGGCTCCACGTTACCAACAAATCTGAGGACCTTAAACCTGTTTGTCGGACTAACAGAGCTGCGGTTTATAGAAAATTAATCAACACCTGGTGATCAATCAGGATCAAGAGTTCAACAGCGCTGTGATATGAGGGATTAAATAATATAGAATGACAGTTTAGCGTATACTGTATAATGTGCGCAAAGTTCCTTTTATACTAAATGCAGCCGATCAGCCAAAGCATTTCGTGTTTGAAGGTTAATGTAGCTAACGCGTAAACGGAAGTTGAGCAGGCCTTCATATACCTGCTTCAAACAACTTTGAATTGATTTATTATTCAGTAATCTTATCCTGTATGACTGCTGTTCTCTATACAAAGTAGACGAAGTGGCGGTGGTAGTAGTAACAGCCATGTTGATCATAGTTTTGGTGTCATGTTTTCATTTGCGACACACCAACAAATCTGCTAGAAGTTTGTTGATTAGCAATGCAATTCCACCTTGATTTGTTTGAAATATAAACTTAGTGTTCTGTAGCCAAGAGCTACACTGAACTGAACTTGAGTGCAAAACTAAAGAAGCATGCGTTTGACATGAAACATGTCATGACTGATCAGCTTCTCCTGGAATAAAGGAAAACTTGTGTAAATTTCATTTTGACTTTTTTTTTTTTTTAGATATTCTTTTTGGGCTTTTTTCACCTTTATTATTATTGGATAGGACAGTGCAGAGACAGGAAACGAGAGAGAGAGACGGGGAGGGACCGGGAAACGACCCCGGGCCGGAACCGAACCCGGGTCCCCGGATCCACGGCACGGCGCCCCCATTTTGACTTATTTTTAGCCTCGGTCACAACCGTACATGCTCCTACAGCCGGTCTACGTGCAAAAAACGCAAGAAATGCACGGAGGGCGTGTGTGAGACGTGCTGATTTTCGAGCCTTAGACCGGCCGCAGAGGTTCTTTGTCATGTCAAACTCTACAGGCACTTTTTTTTTTTTTTTTTTTTTTCAGGTTGCAAGACAAACTTACGGCCAACGTGCGTCTTTCTCCATGACCAAAAAAAAAACGCAGTGATTTGGGAAACACCAAAAATCGCACGGCCAAAAAAATTGTGCGTCCGGTTGTGACCTAGGCTTTTAAGGAGCACGTAGTCTGCTGATGTAGTTGCAGTATAACGACCTATTTACTGATCACAACCTTTTTTTTTTTTTTTCCACAGTTTCCGTTTCTTTTTCTCTCTCTAACACCATGCTCTACCTCTTCCATCTGGTTTTTACTCCATCACTACTCTTTGAATACTCATCAGTATGCGATAGTCAGTTACTTGCAGTGGTGTTGCGTAACTGACCTTGTATTTTGGAGCTCTGTTTTACTTAACAATCATGTTGCTGCAGAATTCTCTCACACACACACACACACTCGTGCAAGAACGGAACAGGTTTGGCGCCTCTGAATGGTGTCTAGATCTGTGTATTGAAGCACGTTTTTGCCAGATATGCCGTTTTTAGTTTATTTAAATCTGTTTGAGCAGGAGAAGAGTGGCTAAAATCTTTTGGACTAAACATTCCATTGCAGCTTTTCCTCCAACGTGAAAAGGTTGGCTTTAAAAATAGCCGTTCGTCAGAAGGAATGTAACGTTTTGTTTATCTCTTTACTCTCACCAGCTCCATCCTGTCTGTAATGTGGGTTGTTTTATGTAAGCGCGATAGCTAAAACTGAGAGCTAGAGAGAAAGAACAGCGCACCGAGCATTTATTTCAAGTTTTCTGACTTGAACCATTCACAAGGCGCCACTTGGGTTCGTCAAGCAAAGTGCCAGCTCTGTGCTTTTACTCTATCGTGTTTCTCTTTGTTCTCTCTTTTTCCTGCTCACTGTTTGGCTGTGTCTCTATGGTGACATTGATGCTGTGTCCCAAGACTCTGGTTTTCCTCACTGGGGGGAGGGCAAAAAAAAATCCCAGTGTCATTTTGGCTATTAGCCAGGATACTGTTCTTGTTTTCAGTATCTTTTAGCCACTACTGACTTTTACATGACCTCCATCGAAGTTCCCTCAAGTTTTTGTATTCCCAGGATAGATCTTTTTATGCACTGCAGTGTTTTTATGCGCCACCTGCTGGTGACTTGACTGTCTGCGTGTGTTTTCAGATGTTCATCGTCGACCAGGTGCAGGGAGACGGCTGCTCTCTCAAAGAGTTCACCGTTACTGGCTCCACGTACGCTCCTGAAGGAGAAGTGTGAGTGACTTTAATCAGTATAGACAAACAACCAGGAATATTTTTTCCTATGATGCAGCTTTATTAAAAGAGCTTTCTATTCTTACTTTTAACATTCTCTCTTGACATCATCTGCTCAGGTTCCAAGATGGGAAACCGGTGAAATGCTCCAAGTATGATGCTCTGGTTGAGATGGCCACAATCTGTGCCCTGTGCAATGACTCTTCTCTGGACTATAACGAGGTCTGGTAATAAAATTGTTAAAGATGGAAAGGTGTTCTTCCGCCCTGCCCCTTGTACTCGTTCGTTTAACCGGCATGTCCGTCTCCTGTTTGTGGTCCATAGGTGAAAGGAGTGTACGAGAAAGTTGGAGAAGCGACAGAAACGGCTCTCACGTGCCTGGTGGAGAAGATGAATGTGTTTGATAACGATCTCAAATCGCTAACCAAGATCGAACGGGCCAACGCTTGCAACTCTGTAAAGTCACTTCTGCATTTTGTTTGTTTGTGTGCGCGTGTGCAAAAGTTGGCAGGCTTTATAGTCAGCTAATCCTATGTTCTTGCTTCTTTGGTTCAGGTTATTAAGCAGCTGATGAAGAAAGAATTCACACTGGAGTTCTCGCGGGACAGGAAGTCCATGTCTGTGTATTGTACCCCCAACAAGGTGCGCTCGGCCCTCGGCAAGATGTTCGTCAAGGTAATCGCAGAGAGGAGCCTCATACAAACATGTATCTGAATAGGAAAATGTGCCTAGAATCGTTCACACGAAGATTTTCCTGTGTGCTTGCTGAGTCAGGAACTGGTGTTCTTTTAACAATTTAAAAAAAAAAAAGTCCATTTTCTGTTATTTCCAAGATCATGACTTGTCTGTTAACAAACTGAATGGTGGTTAAGAACTGAGATTAAAGGAGAAGTGAAGTCATTTTTAAACTTGCTTTATTTCTTAACGTGTTATTCAATTACATTTTCTGTTTTAGTAACCTTATATCGTGACTCGTATTGGCAACTAATCGCAATTAAATATTATACTTATTGGCCTATTTAGTTCGTTTGGTCCACGGTAGGCGTCGCTTATCTGCGCGATCTTCATAAGACTTGTGTGAGACTTCGAAACGTGAAGAAGCGTCAGCCAGGTGTCAGCGCCGCCATTTTGAATTGTTTTCCAAACGAAATGTCACACACAAACGAGTTTAAATGACGATTACTGCCTACTTTTTTCAAACTTTCCTGATTTTGCTATCAAAACAAACAAAACTTCCAGCTTGATTACATCAGCATTCGAAAGAGGGCGTGCGCGCGCGTCTTTTTGACAACGTTGGCAGACGTCAGTCAGTTTGATTTCCGCTGTACGTTTTACTTCCGTCCTACGATGTCTCACACAGGTCTCGATGAATCTTGTTTATGGACGTTGCTTTGACATATGGACTGATGTATCTCATCTCATCTCATTATCTGTAGCCGCTTTATCCTTCTACAGGGTCGCAGGCAAGCTGGAGCCTATCCCAGCTGACTACGGGCGAAAGGCGGGGTACACCCTGGACAAGTCGCCAGGTCATCACAGGGCTGACACATAGACACAGACAACCATTCACACTCACATTCACACCTACGCTCAATTTAGAGTCACCAGTTAACCTAACCTGCATGTCTTTGGACTGTGGGGGAAACCGGAGCACCCGGAGGAAACCCACGCGGACACGGGGAGAACATGCAAACTCCGCACAGAAAGGCCCTCGCCGGCCCCGGGGCTCGAACCCGGACCTTCTTGCTGTGAGGCGACAGCGCTAACCACTACACCACCGTGCCGCCCCGGACTGATGTATTACACAGCATATTTCATACACTCATAACTTTACTATAGCAGTGACAAAATAGCGATCAAAAATGCATTCCGATATTTAATAAAATGAGAGAATTTTGATGATTAAAAAATTTGCCTTCAGTTCTCCTTTAATGGAAAAGGGCATTTAATCATGTGACTGATTTTTGGACTAATTGCCATGCCAGTTGTTCCCCTTTAATCAGACAGACCTCTAGTTGTATTTAAGCTGCATAGTGATGATAATTAGGTTGTAACCATAATTTGTTTTGTAAGAAAATGAGAAAAAAAAATGATGCATGGCCAGTGTGAATATTAAGAATTCTGTTTTTAGTGCAGTCTGGAAGACTTCTCATGTTTTCCAAAGCTCTGAAAACATGACTCCGCTTATGACCTGGCTTTATAATTAGTATAATTAGCACCAGGGGCGTCATTTGTACGCAAGCTCTTACTCTGTGTGTGTGTGTGTGTGTGTGTGTGTGTGTGTGAGAGAGTGAAGCCCCTGGTGCTAATTATTTTGTGTTGTTTACCCCCCTACACACCCCACTTACTCTGTTGTAATATCAATCTCAGAAATGTATCCCTGTTGTCTCTCAGTAGTTTGCTTGACCTCTATTTCTGTCTATTTTAAATTGATGAATATGCCCAGTGGGGCGCTGCTGGAATCCCCCCCCCACTTCCCCACACCCCATGTTCCACTGTAATTAGTGCATTAGCAGGTAGAAATTTTATTTTAAATCACCTTCATCCACATCATTAGAGACTTGCCAGGCAGGAGGACTAGCCATATCCTGATCTTGAACTGTTTTACGCAGAAAACCTGTAGATCCTTGAGGAAAGCTGTCTTGGATTTGGTGTATTTGCTATTTATTTGTTCTCTAATGACCTTTCTTTGGTTTGTTTGTGAAGGGTGCGCCGGAAGGAGTGATTGACAGGTGCACACACATCCGTGTAGGCAGTAATAAGGTCCCCTTAACACCAGGTATCAAGGAGAAGATCCTGTCTGTTATCCGTGAGTACGGGACAGGACGGGACACGCTGCGTTGCCTGGCCCTGGCCACACGGGACAATCCGATCAGCAGAGAGGAGCTTCGCTTGGAGGATTCATCTTGCTTTGTCGAGTATGAGGTCAGAAGCTGGAACATATAAAAAGGCCTCAGTATTTCAACTCTATGGCATGACCTTAAAATGTCTTCAGTAATTGTAAATTATGTTCTGCAGATTGAATACAGATGTACAGAACTGGCCATTTAAGCCTTTCATTTAATTTGACAGCTCTTTTGGGTTTCAAAATTTGTTGCCATATTGAACATTTCAGAAATATAAGTAAATGTACAATTGGTTGACTTATTTTTACAACTTTCCACCACTAGGAGGCAAATACTTTTGTATTGCCTCATCTCTAACCTATGTCGGTTTGCTATGGACAATGACTTGAGCACGTTTTGTGATATAAAGACCATTTTTATCCCAGATGTTAAGTGTGCTGAATGGTGATGCCTACTCCCACGTTAGAATGACCTTTTAAGATAGTTGGCTTAGTGGTTAGCGTGTCCGCTTCTCGATCATGAGATCTACTCGCGGTCAGGTCATATCAAAGACCATCATAAAAATGGTACCTCCTGCCATCTGGCAAAGGCATGCTGCAATACAGATGTGAGTGGGGAGTCAAACTCTCGTGGGTACCAGAGGACCAGGCCCCCCCACCCACCCACTGTAACCCTAGCTATGTAATAGGCAAGAAGCCGAGGGCTACAGAAACCAAGATCGGTGCCGCCTAATGTGCCATATGGTGCAGGAAGGACTTTAGACTTTTTTTTTTTAAGATTATGATAAAGTATCCAATAAAGGGAGGAAAAAGAAGTGGTTATTTAAACCTCTTGGAGCAATTCTGTTTTTAGAAATTATTGCCAAATGCCCTGAACTTTGTAGGGCTGACCATGATTTATGTGGTGTTTTTGTCTGTAAATTTACAGACTGATCTGACATTCGTGGGTTGCGTGGGCATGCTGGACCCTCCCAGGGCTGAGGTGGCCGCTTCAATCAAGCTATGCCGCCTGGCAGGCATCCGGGTCATCATGATCACCGGGGACAACAAGGGTACAGCTGTGGCCATCTGCAGGCGCATCGGTATCTTCAAAGAGAACGATGACGTCTCGCGCATGGCCTTCACAGGCCGCGAGTTTGACGACCTGTCGCCTTCAGCTCAGCATGAAGCCGTGCTCAGTGCCCGCTGTTTTGCCCGCGTCGAGCCTTCACATAAATCCAAGATTGTGGAGTACCTACAGTCTTATGATGAGATCACGGCTATGGTAACGAGTCCTGTTTTAATTATACGTGCTACTATCATTAGATAATGTTATGGATTAATTCCTGCAATAGACATCAGTTTTATAATCCAGCTGTTTTTCTGCTCCAGACTGGCGATGGTGTAAACGATGCTCCTGCACTGAAGAAGGCAGAGATAGGCATTGCAATGGGCTCGGGTACAGCTGTGGCAAAGACGGCCTCTGAGATGGTGCTGGCTGACGATAACTTTGCTACCATCGTAGCAGCCGTAGAGGAGGGGCGAGCCATTTACAACAACATGAAGCAGTTCATCCGCTATCTCATTTCCTCCAATGTGGGAGAGGTGGTCTGGTAAGAACTGGTATCTCTTTAGTACCCTGAACCATAGATAAGCTGTTGTACTGTGACTGAACCCCTTTTCCTGTTACTGATACAGCATTTTCCTGACTGCTGCTTTGGGATTCCCTGAGGCTCTGATCCCTGTGCAGTTGCTGTGGGTTAACCTGGTGACAGACGGTCTTCCTGCTACAGCCCTTGGCTTCAACCCTCCTGATTTGGACATCATGAGTAAACCCCCCCGCAATGCCAAGGAACCCCTGATCTCTGGCTGGCTGTTCTTCCGATACCTGGCTATTGGCTGTAAGTGCATTTTTAATATCAGATTTAACAATGAGCCCCAAAGAGAAAACTGGGATTGGATGTTTTTGTATCGCACTTGACAAATTTAGCGTATTTTCAGTCTAAGGTGCATTTCTTGCCCTGTAAAATTTGTCAAATGATGTATCATGATGTGATTATGGTAAAATTGTGATTGAATTATCTCCTTTAATAAATAAACTAATCATTTGGGCATTGCTGTGGTACAAGAGGATGAAAACATGCTCTTACTGGAAAGTAATCAACCTGCAGATACAGAAATTTACAGGAAGGATGATTTTTCAATCTGCTCTGTAGGCTATGTCGGTGCTGCCACAGTTGGAGCTGCTGCTTGGTGGTTTATTGCTGCTGAAGATGGACCAAGAGTCAACTTCTATCAGCTGGTTAGTGCATTTAATTTGCAAGTGGGCTGTATGCATATTTGACATACAATCGTTCAGGAACAAAATCTTATGTAATTTTACCATTGAAGTTATAGACCCCTTTCACATGACTTCACTGCGCCGCGAGATTTTGTTAGGCGCCATATTGGAAGACCAAGTACATGCACTCACAGTATAAAACAAAGTACGAGCGAGAGTAAAGTGACACGATGGATGATAATTCTGGTTATGTGAGTACATTACCAGCTGCAGAAAGGGCACGGTATGTGGAGAAACTGGCTGTGATTGATGGGTTTGACCCATATGATAAGACTTGCGGCAAGGGAGAATGGAAACATAAGGAGGACCTGACACCAATTCTGCCATCTGTTTGCTACCCAGACATTGTAAACTATTTGTTGTTTACACCCAGTGCCTACACTCAGTGTTGGAACTATGCCGATATTTTCGGGGGGTCCCTTTTTTCCCCTTGGGGCGCTTGCGCTTGTCTCGGAGCGCAGATCTCCAAACACATGAGAAGCCTATCTTGCGCACATATCACGCGGACTCCACACCTCCACACACGCATCGCGTCTGAAGTCATAACTCATCAGGGGAAATCGTGTCCACATTGGCATGTTCAAAAAACAACCTCGCGTCAACAATGATACCACACGCAAGAAAAAAAAAAAGTCAGGCTACTCAACAACCAACCTGGCAGCAGCGAGCAAGCCCCAAACCATCCTAAATTATTATTATTATTAAATTGTAGAAGTCTGGGAGGCTTGCTCCTCATACAGTTATCAACTTGGGGCCACTTTAGCATGTTTTAAATCTGAATTTCTTGCGTTTGCTTACCTCAAAGTGTCCGCAGATCATGCACAGACTTATCCATTATATCCACAGTTTTTTGCCAAGTTTCACACAGGTTTCTTTCAAGTCTACTGTTGGGCCAATAAATCATAAATAAAACAGCTCAGATTTGTTCAAGTCGTTTGCCACTCCACTTTATTCTCGTGGGTTCACATACCGCTGCCGTTATTTCCCCCTAATCACGAGTTTGTTGGTCTTCCAATATGGCGCAGGGTCTGTTTACTTCCGGTTTCGGGTGACGTCAGTGAAAGGGGTCTATTAGTAGCAAAATAACCAAGCACGCTAAGTTGGGGTTTCTTTTCCCTAGCCATTACTGGCAATTTATTTATTTATTTATTAAAAACTTTTCAATTCCTGATTTTCATCCTGCAGAGTCACTTCCTCCAGTGTGGACCAGACAACCGAGAGTTTGAGGGCATTGATTGTGAGGTGTTTGAGTCACCTTACCCCATGACCATGGCCCTGTCTGTACTGGTCACCATTGAGATGTGCAACGCCCTCAACAGGTCCATACAAGTGCTTTTTTAGATGTGCCGATTCCCACAGAACTTGAACTATTTCAGGTCTGACTCATGATTGGGTTTCCTGTTGGTCACTTTGTATTTTTCAGTGTATCGGAGAACCAGTCTCTGCTGCGCATGCCCCCATGGGAGAACGTATGGCTGCTAGGAGCTATCTGCCTTTCCATGTCCCTCCACTTCCTCATCCTCTATGTGGAGCCTCTGCCGGTATGAGCTGCACTATACAGAGATTGATCTAGGAGGCTAGAGAGAGTACAGCTGGTTCTGAGACGTGCTTTATAAAATGTAAATCAGGAGTCCATGAGGGCATAATTGGGCTCGCTTGCTGAATGAAAAGGATGCTTGGGGGGGGGATTGCCGTTTCCTTTGCTTTCCTGCACCCGCCCATGACTGACCCTCTGCCTGGAAAAACACGAAGGCCCAATTCTAATTTCTACCCCTCCCCCTTCCCCTTGGCCCTTCCCCTTGAAACTGAGCTACAAGGGATAGGGCTTGAAATTCAACCCTTACGTATTGGGATAGCCCTTCAACGATCGCATACGTCATCGCGTACCTCCGTCAGCATTTACGTTAGCAAAACGCGACCAAATGCGTCATTGGCTGCGACCAGCCGCTACAGTCAGAGCCAGAGATCTCTGCTGGCAGGGTGTGATTTGTTAACTAACACCACTGAATGGGATATCTTTGGCGCTTCGTGCACCACATCCGACAGAATGAGGTGTCAGAACACTCATGTAAACAATAAAAGCGAGAATAACAGAACAAAACGTACGCAGTCAAGCAACCGAAAACAATACTCACTCCCAAAGCTTTTTAGCAGCAGCTTGGATTTCAGAAATCGCTGCTCATTCTCAGCTCGAAAGCGAATCAAGCGGCGTTTCCTCTGGATAACAACTTAAAACACGTAAATAATGGAGAAAATACATTTATGACAATCTTTCGCCACGGGAACCGCCATCTTTCTGAAATCCGCATGAAATCTCGCTGAAATCCGCATGGCATTGTGGGAAATCACTCAAACCTCTTCGTTCGGAGTCAGCTCCAGGAAAATCTCCGTTTGGAGGGGTACAGAAGCCCTACCCCTTCCCCTACCCCTCCGCGTTAACTGGGATTGGGATACCCCTTCACGTGAACGCGCAAAATGGAGGGGAAGGGCCAAGGGGTTGGTTCAAGGGGTGAAATGGGATTCGGCCTTATAGCGGTTAATGAAACTTCATAAACTTGGGGGGGGGGGGAATCTTTTGCACATAGCACCATACATTTGTTTGATCTAGCCTTCATTTCCTGTATTGATTGATTTTCTCTCTCGTTCTTCCATCCTCAGATGATCTTTCAGATCACGCCGCTGAACATGACCCAATGGTTGATGGTGCTGAAGATCTCGCTGCCCGTCATCCTGCTGGACGAGGTGCTAAAATTCGCAGCCCGGAATTATCTCGAACCCGGTAAAGATTTGGACACGCCCACGGGAAAGTCATGCCCGCTCAGCGCCTGCACAGAGGGCATCTCCTGGCCGTTCGTGGCTCTCTCGCTCCCCCTGGTGCTCTGGATCTACAGCATCGACACTAACCTGGCTGAAATGTTCTGGTCCTGACTCATCTGAACACAGAAACACAACCCCCCCACCCACCCCTCCCCTCACTCAGTGTGTAGATAGAATGAATGTGTGTGTAAGTGTGCCTGTGCACCAGTGAATGTGCACGAGGAGGACCGTGTTAACACGAACATAACAAATAATATAATAAATGTAACAAAGTTGTTTTTAAAACCATGTCTAGCGGGTATGGAGGGGACCACATAGAGCCGAAGTCTAAGTATTAATGACCATTATTAATATTATTCACACGTCTGTGGATGTTCTGCTGGTTTGGTTTTAACAGATTTTTATTTTGCCTTTTTTTTTTTTTTTTTCCTCTTTAAAGAATTTGCATTTCAAAAAACAAGAATACTAAATTCTTTTTTTTTGTGTCCTCACTTTCAGTGCATGATGAGCTCTATGATGTGTATCAAGTCTGAACACTATTTTATACAACTCACTTTTTTTTTTTGGTCCATATTAAAAGGAATCCACTGACGTGACTTAACGAGGGGTTAAGTTTAGGCAGCCGATTTAACTATTTTGTTCCTCTCCTGTACATTTCCATATAAAGCCATAAACACACAGAGGTCCTTCATTTTCATTCTGGAGTAAGGATGCATTTGAAGTAAAATGGATTCAGGTCGTTTGTCAAAATGCACAAATCTGTCAAAGCCATGTACAAGAACAGAGTCCAGTTTGAGCATCCTACACAGGTGCCTAAACATAGCCAGGGAGACTAGGAACGCTGTTTACATTTGTTTACCGTGTCCAGTCTGAATGTTGGACTTGTTCAGAGTGGGGGCACAGGAGTATAGGACAGGATGGGAGTGAACGCATCAGCTAAATCAGATCCTGAAATGGAAGCTGCATGTTGTGTATCCTGCATGCATTACGTGTGAGTTTTCATTCATTTCTGTCTTCCCCTTTGTATAATAACCTCCATTGTCATGTTTTTCTTAAATACCTTAATTATTAAAGCCAGTTTTTCTGCACTGGGCAGAGCACAGCTACCTCAATACAGTCTGATTAGTTCCTCGCCTCACTGAGCTTTACACATCCTGTGTATGACCTTGTTGCTTTGAGGTGTGCCCCTATTGGCTTGTGCAGAAAACAATATACATCAAATAATCCAGTCCTTCCCCCCCCCCCTCCCCCGTGTTTTTGTTTTGTTTTAAGGATGCATTTTCTTTTGTATTTTATAATTGATTTGACTTGTATTAACTTAATTTAGGAGTGTTTGAGGCAGGGTGGGGTGGGGTGGGTGAGTCATGGATGTAAATGTTGGTATCGACGGCGTAGGGTCAGAGACGAAATGTTAACGTGATAGGTTTATTAAATTAGTGTATTTGGATTTTATGATGCAAAACCAAAATGTTTCACTCTCCCTTTTTTTTCTACTTCAAGAAAATACACTCATGGACCATTTGAATTAAAGAATTGCGTGTCTTGTTTATTTTAATGGCTTTTTTTACATGGTATATATATATGTAGAGTTACAGGAGCAATTATACTTGAAATAATGTACATACAATAAGAAATTAACGTGTGATCAGGCAAGCACAAGCTGAAGCGTGAGCTTTTGCTACTGCAGGACCCTGTCAGTTTGTACATAGCATATGTACTCAGTTTACCTGTACCAATTTGTTTTACATCAGATTGAGTGTTTAGCAATCCCAGTCATAAGCCTAATCCTTGTTTGTGAAAAGCTGTCCTTATTACATGCCACATGAAGCATGTTCCTGTGCTGTGTGAGTGGCACTACCAGTGTTGGTATCTAACAACTCTGCTTTTCCCCTCCTTTCTGCCTTCAATGGGCGTCCCCTTCACTGAGTGAGTATTATTAACATGTCCTTATTAACATTGTGTAAGGATGAAGACACTTTGTGGTGTGCTGTTATAGAAAAATAATCAAAGACAGGGTGGTGTGGTGGGTATTGCGCCAAGAAGCAGAGTTCCAATTACCACCCTGAAGTAGATTAGTTTCCTAGAACGGTATGTCCTGAAGTGCTTTTATTCCTTTTATACCACAGCAATTTGCCAGAACTAACATTTTCTTATTGATACCGAAGATTTTTTTATTTATTTATTATTTTTTAAATATACATTTGTACTTAATATCAGGGAGTGTATGTGAACGTCAATGTATCACTTGCATTATTGCAGCTATAAAGAGTTCTCCGTAGCGCCATTCTTCTTCTCTCTTGATGTTAATAAGACAAAAATTGGCATTTCTTCCCAAAGCACAAAGTCCTCTCTCCTGAACACCTTCCTGTTATAAATGCTGGCACTTACAAAACTGTTAATTTCTCCTCACAGAAAACTTCACCTCAATAATTAAGTTGTTTGATTATGCTCAATTACAATCGGTAATTCAACAATACTGTGGTTTTAATTAAACAAAACATTAAACCTTAAACATCTTTGAGTTTGTGTTCAGTCTGATTGAACTAACAATAGCACTAAACAAATGACCCTTTCTTTTAATATAATTCTACACCAACATAATTTAAATCCAACACTGACAAATTATTGCTTCTTGTTCAATTGTCCTTCATGTCCTGTATGATTTATGGGAAACGTAAATAAGATGCCTGGTAATGGAGGACAAATCTTACCAGCCACCCTTACATGGTTTCTAAAATTAATAGCCCCCCCAGCCCTCATAAAAACTCCTCTGGCTGCTGGCCATCGGATTTCTAATTTCCACCTGCACTTTGCTCAGGCTCTCAAGCTTTCAAGGTGCAGGTTGTATTTGATTTTTTTATTTTTAAACTTCCAATTCCTGTAGTAGTAGTGGTTTTTTTTTTTTTTTTTTAAATTGCATAATAAAATTATTGTGCAACAAAATGGATCATTGCAGAATTCTGGTTAATTTTTTTTTGTCAGCAGGAGAGGATCTCTACCCTTTGTTCTTTCGAATATGATTCATTAAGGATATATAGAGTGCATCTATTTGTAATTTCTTTATTCGCACCTTCTTCCTTGCTTCTTGGCTCCTTAGGAGAAAAGGAGACCACTGAAAATAAATGCACTTTCCAAATGAAAATTTCTTTAAACGTATGCTAAAGGGTCACTTGAAAGCAATTTAAAAATATATATATATATATATATATATATATATATATATATATATATATATATATTACCTGTAGAACAGATCCATCTATCCAAAGCAGTGATTTTTTTTTTCCACTGAATTCCCTTAAATTAAAACATTATTGCATGTGTACATCACATGTATGTATGTATACCTGCACATCCTTGATCCAAAATCCTTCTTTGTTTCCTCTGAGCACATTTGAAGAATATTTGCTTCAAGATTAACTTAGATGGATTTGAGTATGCTGATGGATGTACTGTAGGATTGAGGAATAAAGAAGGTATCAATTAGTTAGTCTGGGTCTGATTTGGCGTTGAAAATCACTTGAGAGGCAGCAGGGAGCTCCAAAAATTACAAACTGTTCTTTTAAAATGTGATGGAAAAAAATGATTGCTATTTTGAATCAGTCTCCAAATCAGATCAAAACACAAACTCTATATATCTTCCATTGAAAAGAATTGTATTGGTCTCTAATAGTTTGATGAAGTGACATGCACATGGTCCTTTCTGCATATGTTTTTGTCGTACTTGCCATCACTGATGGCTGTCTTAAATCTCAAGCTCATCCAACCCCCTCTTCTACTCTTCTTTTCACAGATTGCGCCTTGTAAGACGTGCCCATCTCCCTCCAGCTTGCTCTGGGGAGGAAATTGGGTGCTTCTCTTTGTGCATGTGGCATTCCCTCCTCCATGTTGTACGCTGCATGATCCTTGGGCTGACCAGCAAGAACAGCTGTTCTTTACTGATGGAGTGAATGAATGAATGCTGAACAAAGGACAAAAGACTGAATGGAAACTGTGAATTGTGTTGTAGAGGAGAGTAATAAAACTGTGTGTAAGCTGGGCATCCAGCATCCTTGCTCCTCTATTTTGTATGAATGAGAAAATGGTCTGCCATTAAACATTATGCTGCCTTGCAATCAGTTTGTCAGTATAGATTACATCTAATTATGTTAAATTCTTTTTTTTTAACCGTGTAAAATGTCAGTTTTATATATAGTATACATATGTATAATATATAGTAAAATGCATGCCTTTTTGTTGTAAGTAGCTGAGCAATTTTATCTATATTTATATAGTATTTGCTGTGTACATCGGTGCTCAATGGTATGATATGATGGACATCATTTTACAATTAAATTCACCAGGTTGATTTTATGAACACAATTCTGTTTTGAATAGTCCTTTTTTCTGTATGGGTGCTATACAAACAATGCATTATTATTTTTAATATAATTATATTACAGTCGTATAATGTCCATAACACTTGCTATAACAGCAGTTCTCAGGCAGGGACCCATATAACTATATTTAAAAAAAACAACAACAAAAAAGGACCCTTTCAACATGGAATTATCTTTAGTTTTTCCCAATCAGTTAAACACTAACACTGATTCTATGAGGCAAATTTTTGAAACAGTTTCTTCAGCTACCAAAAGGAAAGGCTCATTTCTCAAAACACAAAACTGATGTTTTGATAGATTTGGTGCAAAATCATACACAAAACCATCAGTTTTGCATTGGTTAAACAATGTGCTCATTCAGAAAGCACTCACACTCTATACAATTATCTCAATTTATCCAAACCTGAACCAAACACACAATTCTCCAGGTGTAAACACCAAGCAGAAGCTCAGGATGAATTAATTAGATCACAGGTGCATTTGCATGGTTTGGAACAAACCATGTGATGTGTGCCATCTGAGGACAAAGTTTGGTTTTGATATGAGAGAACATGTTTTTGAGCCATGGAAGTTTGAAATTGGTCCAGATTGTGTGTGCAGCTTATTTTTTTTTCTTTTGTGTGTGTGTGTGTGGTATCAGGAATTGAGAAAAACTAACTTAATCCGAATAAAACTATTAAAATATTAGGCTTATTTAAATACGAACGATAATATATTGCACATTTAATAGAATCATAGAAGTTTTTACTATAAACTTTCCACCAAATACAACACGTTTTTAAAACACTTCTTTTTATTAAAATGGTCATTAAAATAATTCCATTAGATAATCGGACATTAATTATTGACACTTCTTTTCAAGTTGTTGAGGTTTGGATTAAATTTAGGCTTAATTAAATTTAATTTAAGTTCGACAGGATCATAACTATAAAAAAATTAAATTGTAAACAATATGTTGTAATGACAATTGTGGGTTGTAATTTCTACAAGTCTAACTGAATTTGTGAATGTGAGAATAATAATCGCACACAGTAAAAGAAACATTTCCGCTTTTCTTTTCTTGCAATACTTTATTTGGACACTTGGGGACGCCAAAGACAAGAAATTAAACCGGCATTTTATTAAAAGGAGGTTGAATTTACTTCTGTATGTAGAATAAATACAAACATCTGTGGCACAATCAATTAAGGGCTTTTAATTTTATATATATATACTACCGTTCAAAAGTTTGGGGTCACTTTGAAATGTCCTTATTTTTGAAAGAAAAGCACTGTTCTTTTCAGTGAAGATCACTTTAAACTAATCAGAAATCCACTCTATACATTGCTAATGTGCTAAATGACTATTCTCGCTGCGAATGTCTGGTTTTTGGTGCAATATCTCCATAGGTGTATAGAGGCCCATTTCCAGCAACTCTCACTCCAGTGTTCTAATGGTACAATGTGTTTGCTCATTGCCTCAGAAGGCTAATGGATGATTAGAAAACCCTTGTACAATCATGTTAGCACAGCTGAAAACAGTTTAGCTCTTTAGAGAAGCTATAAAACTGACCTTCCTTTGAGCAGATTGAGTTTCTGGAGCGTCACATTTGTGGGGTCGATTAAATGCTCAAAATGGCCAGAAAAATGTCTTGACTATATTTTCTATTCATTTTACAACTTATGGTGGTAAATAAAAGTGTGACTTTTCATGGAAAACACAAAATTGTCTGGGTGACCCCAAACTTTTGAACGGTCGTGTTTTGTAAGTAAATTATTTAAAGGACAACAACAAGCACAACACATCCTTCAAGGGTCTGAAATGCGCACAGATCGTCATCTAGGACGAATTTGATTCATCCAACTAAATGACAATCATGTCTAATAGCCCCGCCCTTTCACTTGCCCTCTGTCAATCACATTCACTAACCCCGCCCTTTCCTGTATAAGCCCCTCCCTTCAGCTTTTCAGACTGGAGCGCTGCGTAGCGACCAGTGTCTTAGGCTGAGCAATCCTCCGGCTGATTAAACAGTATGATAAGAAAACGTGCGACTATCGTCACGTGATTTTTTTTTTTTTAAACAGTGTCGTATTTGGCAAGACGACGAGGTCTGGAGTCCGCGTGACGGATAAGACACGTCTTTTATTGTTTATTTGTCCTGAGGTTTTTATTTTATTATCACGCTCAGGCGTCGGTACACAAAAGAGCTTTGGAGATGATGGTGATGGTGGTGATGATGATGGAAAAACGGCGTCGCATCATGAATAGATGCCGGACAACAACAAGACTTCACACCTGCGTGAACTAAAGAGGGATTCTAGTTTTTGGAAATCATAGTTGCTACTTTGTAACAGACTGGTTGAGGTTTGAATGATTGTGTCCAGATGCTGTCATTGTGCTGTAGTCCGCTGTTGTGCTCCTGCCAGAAGGATGCATGGGAGTATGCCAGATTTCCTGTTGTTTCCCTCCGATGTGCGCGTTGATGCACAGTTTGGATTAGAAGAAACCAGTTTCAGAGAAGATCTCTATATTTATAAGGACAGTCCCTGGGAAATCTTGAACAATCTGTGGTTATACCTTGTTATAAACTCCTACTGTTGAGTTTTACAAATTAAAACCAAGTTGCTTTGAATTGTTCAGTGATAGCATCTGACTTGCATACTTGAATTGTATTTGTAACTGAAATAACTTATCGATGATGGTAGAGCCTGTGGGATTTATCGAGGCCTGGAAGGCACAGTTTCCAGAGTCTGAGCCTCCGAAAATGGAGCTGAGGTCCGTAGGAGGCATCGAACAGGAACTGGAGAAGTGCAAGGCGTCTATTAGGCGGCTCGAGCTAGAGGTGAACAAAGAGCGTTTCCGCATGATCTACCTCCAGACGCTGTTAGCTAAAGAGAGAAAAAGTTATGACCGACAGCGTTGGGGCTTCAGGAAGACACAAATGGCCGAGGGGGATGCGCAAGCGGGTGGACCTGACCCCTTGCACTTGCAACCTCAGGAGCCTAGTCAGGGGGACCGCACCAGATTCCAGCCTGTAGGAGAAGCCAGGCCTAAACCGCGGCCTCCTCCGGCTAGGAAATCCGCCTCGCATGGAGATGGACTGGAACTACAGTCAGCTTTTGAGTCCCACCAGCTAGCACAGGGCAGTGAGACAGATGGGCTTTCACCATCTAAACAGAGGGGAGGAGTCTCTCCTCGTAGGCCGCATCCTCCTCCTGAGAAGGAGCTCCCGTCCGACCCATGTCCTAAGGACAAACCAGGCATGGGACTTGGGGTGGCCGCTTTGCGATCCAACTTCGAGCGGATCAAACGCGCCAACTCGCACTCGGCTGGAGATGGAAGAGGAGGCCAGGACAAGCAGCCTTTCTACACCAACATGGAATTCCATCATGATAAGGGCCTGGTGCGAGTGAATGATCGTGACGTCTCGGACAAAATCAGTTCCCTTGGCACACAGGCCGTGCAAATGGAACGCAAGAGGTCCCTCCATTCCCTGCCAGGCAACTTGGCCACGGTCGCAGGTGACCTGCGACCTAGGCCCGTCTGTAGGGGTCGATCCAGCGAGAGCACCTGCGGCTATGATGCTGAATGTGAAGATGGAGACTCGAACCCTCGGTACAACAGAGAAGGCATTGCTCGGCCCAATGGAAACAAACCACCACCTCCTCCGTGGCATCCGTCAGATTTTCAGCCCTACAGTGGGGTTTATGTAACCAGTGAAAGCGGTGATGGTCGGGTCATGATGCGAGAGCATGCCAGCAACGATGACCATCACCTCACCTGGCCGAGGAGATCTTACTCACCTGGCAGCTTGGAAGATGTAGGTGGAGGAGGAGGTGGCTACACGCCTGACTGCAGCTCCAATGAGAACTTGACCTCCAGTGAAGACGACTTCTCATCAGGACAGTCGAGTCATGTCTCACCCAGCCCAACCGCTGCCTTCCGCAGGCCCTTCAGGGAGAAAAGCCGCTCACCCTCACAGAACTCTCAGCATTCGTTGGACAGCAGTAGTCCTCCGACACCACAGTCCCAGAAGAGACACCGGCAGCCACATGTGGTTGTTTCAGAAGCCACTATTGTCGGTGTCCGCAAAACGGGACAGATTTGGCCCCATGATGGAGACTCCACCCCCTCTCTTCGGACATCCCATGACAACAGTTACCATGGAGACCTCGGTAAGTGATGGCTTGTGCACTTTTTAGTGTATTAAGCGAACTTAGAAATTTGACTAATCATTGCCGACTACTTTTTTGCAAAATATTGGGTGGTTACAAGGAAAAGGTAAGACACCTAGGCAAAGCATTTGTGCAGTCTGGCAGAAATGATCTATTCTTCCTGAATATTATTCAGCTCTTTGGTTCTGTAGGTCACCTTTAGATTTAGCTGAGTTACTACATTCTCGCAGGTCTTTACTGTGTCCTTCACACTGTATGATAGAAACAGCTGGAGGCTTTGTGTCCACAGTGAATGTGGGTTCACTGGGCATGAGAGATGAGTAATTAACTGAAAGAGCTCATTTAGATGATGAGGTCAGACTGAGAGTGTTCGTATGCAAGTCTCCTGAGGCTCTCTTTGTCGTGGAGAGAGATTTTATCACGGTGCTAATATCGTGTCTGAATCTTTCATTGCTTACCTCTACTAATGGACCTTCCAGTCAAGCAGAATCTGAACTTAGTTTACCGAAACTTGACATCTCGGATACATCCTTGTTGAAGGACAGCATATCTAATCATGATACTGTTGATTTCTGAGATGATTAATAGCAAACTGGAACACTACGCTCACCCTCGTTCCAGGATCCTTGCAAAGAATCCAGCCACAGGTGTCCAAGAGACGCTGACTCATCAGGCAAAACGGTTCCAACTCCCGGGTTTATGAGAATGCTAACCGGAACCTTGGACCGGGGACAAACTATTTCCTCCAAATGTATCCAGTGTCTTTAACCTGTGTGTAGCCTGGAGGTGTTAAGAGTGGTGTAGTGTGATGTGGTGAACTTGGCTCGGCAATGGCTGCTCTCCCGTTCTCATGCCAATGAGGTCTTCTTTGTGGAGAGAGAAAGATAACATTGAGGGCAGACAAAGACAGACAGACAGACACCAGCTGAACTCCTATGAGCATGCCCAGGGCTACACTGCTGAATTACAGCCATTTTGTTTCCTGTCCAAAAAAAAAAAATTACACTTGGCTGCTGCTTGTTAAACTCTGGGGAAGGAGCTGTACCAGGGTGTTTTTTTTTTTTATGTTAAGTTTTCTTAGTTTTTCCTTCTTCTGCTTATCATTAGTGAGTCAAACAATGCCGGGATTAAATCTGTGATTCATTCAGATGCATACTACAGATAGGCTGAAGAGGATGTTAACTTTGTTGCTTCCCCGTTGCTTACTATTTCTGTTGTCTTATGTTGCTTATTCCACTTTTTGGAAAATCCGTATCACACTCAGACCTTGAAGACACACAGTCCAGCATCATATACTCATTTTGAACCTTGATGAGGGGGAAAAAAAAAAAAAGATCATGTGTTAGAAGTAATGCATCTGTATGCACAGTGATTTTGATGAATTCCAAAAACACGGAAGACACAGTCACATGTAGTAATCAATCCAGCTGTGCAGGTTCCTGCATGTACCTGCATCCATTCATATGACCGTAAAAGAAACCCGAAAGTATTTTATTCATTCAGAATTTTTTTTAATTCATTCAGGTATTGTAAATATAAATGGGTAAAAGATTTTTAAAAAGCAGATTTTTAAAGATAGACTACCTTTCAGATTTTTCAAGTGTAGGTCATAAAAGAATTTTCCCTGACGCTGTTATTTTTGTTTAGTGGACCAAAAGCTACTGAACTTGAGTCACAGACTTCTAATTTAAAAAAAAAAAATTTTAATAGAACAATTAATGAATTTAGGGCCATGTGGCCCTAAATTCTCCGCTATGTTTTCCTGCTTCACCATGACCCAATTCAAGATACGACATCATGCATCACGTTGTGGGCTTTCCCCGTTCGCGCAAGGCATTGCGTGATACAAATTTGAAACACAGGGATCCCAGACGTCCGCTATTTAGCGGAATTCCGCTATTTTTCTAGCCAAAGTGGTGGGTTGGGCGGCATGGTGGTGTGGTGGTTAGCGCTGTCGCCTCACAGCAAGAAGGTCCTGGGTTCAAGCCCCGGGGCTGGCGAGGGCCTTTCTGTGCGGAGTTTGCATGTTCTCCCCGTGTCCGCGTGGGTTTCCTCCGGGTGCTCCGGTTTCCCCCACAGTCCAAAGACATGCAGGTTAGGTTAACTGGTGACTCTAAATTGACCGTAGGTGTGAATGGTTGTCTGTGTCTATGTGTCAGCCCTGTGATGACCTGGCGACTTGTCCAGGGTGTACCCCGCTTTTCGCCCATAGTCAGCTGGGATAGGCTCCAGCTCGCCTGCGACCCTGTAGAAGGATAAAGCGGCTAGAGATAATGAGATGAGATGAAAGTGGTGGTTTTTTTTTTTTAAATCTCTTGTATATCCGTTAAAAATGTTTAAGTAAAATGACCAGCAGAATACGTTCTGATTTGGTTTGCTTGTTTAGCGATGTTTTTGTCAGCTTCGTTTGTTCTCGTTGACATTCGGGAACACTCGGAAGTTAAATTGATGTAAATACTGCGAGACTGTACACGATAGAATGAGAAAACAATATCGCTGCGCCCATTTGCTAGAAAATGTGTTTTAACTCCGTTCGTGCTTTTGTTTCTAATGCGTTGAACTTAATTCAATATGTCGTGGAAAAAATATATCGTCCATAAAAGAGATAGTGGAACAGTGTCCGGGTTAGAAGTATATTCTTCAAAGCTACATTTTCATCTAATTTTTATAAATAATTTTTTTTTTTTTGCCACTTATGTCATTGATTACAAAATATGGCATCAAATAGATACACATTATTGTTAAATTCTGTTGCTTTTCTATGTTAAATCTATGTAAAAAATGTGTTCTATAGCATCTTTAAATGTTAAAATCTCAACAGCTTCAGGGGGCTTGCAGCCCCCTTGACCTCTGCTGATAGTTTCTTACATTCCTCTATTTTTTTCAATTACTGCTGGGATCCCTGGAAACAGGAGAGAAAAATGGAGGATGTGAGTGTGCGAATGAAACGTGAAAGACTGACTACAGTAACGGAAAGTGAAAAAAGATGTTGTGTTGCGAAGGAAATGCAGGACCAAACTAATAAAATAAATATCCGCGATCCGCGAGTACCTCGGTGTGATCAGCTGTTCGTTTAGCGACGGAATGATGTAACGGTCAGTGCACGGTCAAAGTAAACCTGTAGATGGCAGTAATGCAGCCCTGTGGATGCCAGCTGCTGTAAAACCCAAAAGAAGAAGGTGGTAAACCTGTGTGCGCGCACACGGACTTCCTCTGTCTGCTTGACTGCACAAAGCGAGTAATTTCATGCACATTATTTGCCCAGGAATCCCCTCAAATTAAGTAACTTCCCAGCCACAGAATGGCCTGATATTTTGTGAGATATTACAGAAATAAACATATATCACAATGACCACATTTCAGAGGGAACTAAATTTCACCGATTTTATGAAATCAAAAGGCCGTCTAGCTTTAAATGGCGGCAAATTTATTTCTTAAATATGTCCTAGTTTTAACCTTGAAGCTGAAATTGTAATGCAGACTAATATTCTAATATTCTAGCTATTTAGTTTATTTTGTTTATATAATATCTTTTTAAATGTGTTTTTTAAATGGCCGTGATTCCCAGAAGTTCCATGGTGGTGCTTTTTATTTTTTGGCAACTCGAGAACCTGAAAAAAACACTGCCTTGTCCAACAAGCATCTAAAGGAATAGATTAGAAACATTTTAAATTGATATGAAAATAAGAAAATGGAAGGTGGCACGGTGGTGTAGTGGTTAGCGCTGTCGCCTCACAGCAAGAAGGTCCGGGTTCGAGCCCCGGGGCCGACGAGGGCCTTTCTGTGCAGAGTTTGCATGTTCTCCCCGTGTCTGCGTGGGTTTCCTCCGGGTGCTCCGGTTTCCCCCACAGTCCAAAGACATGCAGGTTAGGTTAACTGGTGACTCTAAATTGACCGTAGGTGTGAATGGTTGTGTGTCCATGTGTCAGCCCTGTGATGACCTGGCGACTTGTCCAGGGTGTACCCCGCCTTTCGCCCGTAGTCAGCTGGGATAGGCTCCAGCTTGCCTGCGACCCTGTAGAACAGGATAAAGCGGCTAGAGATAATGAGATGAGATGAGACTCTCTTCTTATAAACGTCTTACTCGAAATCTCTCGTCCTTTTGTTTTCCCGTAGTCTTCCGCTTTCCTCATTCATTACTTTGCTGTAGTGTGTATTCAAAATAGTTGCACCCTTTACTTTGCATCATTTACTTGACGTTTACGGTGTAGCTTCCTGCATTCGTTTATTTTTAACTGTGAAATACTACATTCAGCAATTTAAAAAAAAACAATTATTTATAAAGTCTGAGCTCATCACATTCTGATGTCTACGAACTCAATATGATGACGATCAAGATGAGATGAGAACGTGTGTCTACCAGCCTTGTCGGTCATCTTGCACTTTCAGCTTGGTGTTCTCTTTTGGCCGTGCACGTGAATGTTTGTTTCGAGTTGTGGCTTTGGCTCAGAAATTAATGGAATGCAATAAGTGTTTCCACAACAACCACTGTGTATCCCTTTAAAGAAAGGGAAAGCTAAATAAAGACAGGAGGAGGTAAAGTGGTGTGTGTGTGTGTGTTTGAGCTGCTCTCTCTTGCTTCAGTGCAGGCTGTAAAGATGCACAGATGTCCTGTTGCATAACCGTGTGAGCATCCTCTCTCCCTCTGCTCCTGGCTTGCTGTGCGAGTGTGTGTCTGTGGAAAAAGAGGAGTCGTATTTGTGTGTAGTGAGAGTAAGCGATTGAGCATATGTATGGCAACACCAGGTGCTAGATCTCCAGGATCTCTGTGTTCTTTTAAAAATAGCAAAATGGTTGTGATGGTAGGGTCTAAGAATCTTATATTTGCTGCCATCACTGTACATTGCAGGTACAAAAAAATTCTCTCTCTCTCTCTCGAAGGGGGTTTAAATGATATTTCTTCAGTGAATGCCAGGCCCATGTGGTGTTCTGTTCTTCCAGCAAGTCCTCGTTCCCATGATGGACATCCTTCTTGTAAACAACAAATGCAATTGTTTTCGAAAGGGCTTTTATTTGCCCCCCCCTTTTTTTTATTTTTTGAAGGAGATTCAGGCTGAAATATCCTTGTCAGAGATTATTATAGAGTGAAAGAGAGGAAGCACAGGACAACAAACAGCTCACCCTCGCCTCTCGCACACAAGCTTCCAAGAAAACATCAGTCATTCATTATGGATAAAAGGATTGGTGCCCTGTGCAGCTGCTTCACAACACACTACATGGCCATGTGCTCCAGCCGAGACACATCCTTCAGTGGTTTTCGAGTTTCCATTTTGTAACTGTTATTAAGAATGGGCAGGTTATTAAACTCTGTCAAAATCCTTCACTTTTATTTACGTTGGCAGGCGTACTGTGGTTCTGTAGTCAATAAATTCAACTAAAGCTTGACGTTGGGACGTTACAACGTCGACCCCTCAACCAACTCACATTATTGGGTAGGAAGGTCAGGCTTCCATTCATTCTCTGTTGGATCATGAATGCAGAAGATGGTTATGGTACACTTCACGTTGCAATGCAGCACTTCCTTCACCAGCAGTGCAGCATTTAAATAATATTGGTTGGCTGACCTTTTTTTTTCGTGGTATGTCAGACATATTCCATTCGGTTGGCATGATATTGAACAAGTTGAAGATGAGTTCAATCTTGTGCTAGCTGAATGGAATATCTCATCTCATTATCTCTAGCCGCTTTATCCTGTTCTACAGGGTCGCAGGCAAGCTGGAGCCTATCTCAGCTGACTACGGGCGAAAGGCGGGGTACACCCTGGACAAGTCGCCAGGTCATCACAGGGCTGACACATAGACACAGACAACCATTCACATTCACACCTACGGTCAATTTAGAGTCACCAGTTAACCTAACCTGCATGTCTTTGGACTGTGGGGGAAACCGGAGCACCTGGAGGAAACCCACGCGGACACGGGGAGAACATGCAAACTCTGCACAGAAAGGCCCTCGCCGGCCACGGGGCTCGAACCCGGACCTTCTTGCTGTGAGGCGACAGCGCTAACCACTACACCACTGTGCCGCCCTGAATGGAATATATTTGATATAACATGAAAAAAATCTAGCCAATACTCATTATTATACATACACATTCAAGGGAACAATTTTATAGATTTTACAAACAGTTAAGAACGGGGGTTACTTACCAATCTTCAATGCTGATTCTGATCCAATGCTATTTCTCTCTTTTCCAGTTTTTTTTTTTAAATCTCCGTTGATGTGTTTTTCTCTTGTAAATATGTGTGAAGAATATCTAATGAAGTTTTGGTAGCCTTTCGGGTGTTTAACACGTCTTTTCTCTTTCAAAATCTTCCATATTTAATGACGCAAACCTGGCAGCCATGTTTGTTTACAGATTGTCACAGTCGCTCACTAGCACGGAAGTTTTACGTGCAATATGTGTCTTACTGTGGGCGCCGTCGGCGAAGAAACACTCTCATTGGATATTTACATCAGCTCTGACGTGTGACGTCTTGAAAGTCATGCAGTATCGTAAACCATGTTCTCTGTTGGGTAGAGTGACGTAATACACGTAGGATAAGCGATATGCTAACAATATCGCGTGTTATCAAACCAAATGAATGAAACCCGTTAGGAGGGAATAGAATACATGGCTTTTATTCCATTGAAAAAGTCTCCTGTATGTATAATAATTTTGCAGTGTTGTAGGCTACTTTTGTGGCCTGTAGCTATACTGTAGCTTCTGGATCATTTTGTTTACATTTTAAAAGTAAAAGAGAATTCAATTCCAACCAATACACCAATGTTCTAAAATATGCCGACATTTCTATAACCAACATATTCATCTCCAGCTTGAACTGTATGAAACCAGTTTCGTGCTTGTTTTTGGAATTTTTTTTTTTTTTTGCCAAAATACACAGTACTTTTCCATCACATTTTCAGTCATTTGGTTAGCTCTTGTTTAGGTGTCATTAATGCGAAATTGAACAAATGTTTCTTCAAACGCTACAAATAGGTTCTTCTGAAGTGTTTAGCTGTAATTTTAGTTCTTTTTAAGGGCTTTCCCCCCAAAAAAATGTCTGACTTGAGCTCAAAAGAAGCACACATTTACCCTTACTAGTTGGTAGATAAAAGGGGAGTTAAGCTGAAGATATACCCTGTCCACACTAGGGATTTTGTACCGATATGAAACTACTTTCGTACCGCAACACCCGTCCACACTAGCAACTATACCGGTACTGTAGCGGTATAACTGTATCGGTATGAAACCCACAAATGTATGGGTTTCGTACCGGTACAGTATCGGTACTGTAGCGCTTCGCTGTAGTGTGGACAGATGAAGCGGCTCTGTATCGATACAAATATCAAATAGCATGCGCAATGAACCATTCCTACGTCTTCCGGGTTATTCATACAATACAATACGCCCGTGCTTTCCAGCTGTAAATAAAATGTCAAAATGGCTCAAAACGACCGTGGAGCTACATGGAGCAAAGAAAGGGAGGGGGGGAGGAAGAGGGGGAAAAGGCAAGAGGGAGAAAGTGAGGGGGATAAAGGGAGATTCGTTTTCTTTGTTTCTTTCTCAACTGCCTCGCGCGTTTTATACGATTCGACTGAATAAATGACCACCAGAAATACAGACTGTACATTGACAAAAGCACACGCACGTTGTTTCATCCACCATATTCTCGGAAGGAAGTTACTCGGTAACCACGGAAACATTTTGCGCACGCGCATTTCAACTTGCGTGAAAGAAAACCGCAAACATTTCTCGCTAGTGTGGACAGATGCACTAAACTGTACCGGTATACTTTGTATCGATACAGTTATAGAGATCTTGCATGTGACGTCACAGCCGATCCAGATTGTAACAGACGCCATCTTGTCGGTCAAATGCCATATTTCCGCCTTCTACCATTTCTTCTGGAAAACCCTACTATATACAATTCTACTACAACGGCTGTGGCTACAAGCTCTTCCTACCTGTGCACGTTTTTTGTGTGCATTTTTGCGTGTTCGTCTGTACCGGACTTCAATATCCACTACAACCGTATGGACTTACTGGACATTGGTTTCCAGCAGAAAATGACGGTTTGTAGCGATTTCCATCGCATGCACAACATTCCGGACGAGATAGCGAGACCAGCGGGGTCTCCGTGGATTGTTATCGGGTCTGGCAGGCGAAGGAGGCGGCACCGGGAGAGGAAGCAAAAGCGAGGCTGCAGAGCCGGCCTGTTGACTAAGCTCAGAAAACAGCCACTCAAATCTCCACTGCCAAGCCTCTATCTCTCCAACGCCAGATCCATGGTAAACAAGACGGACAATTTGGAATTGCAGCTGGAATTACCTTATTCTATTCTATAATCGGCTGGTCAGTGCTATACTAGATACTACTGATATATCTAGTATCAGTACTAGTAATACTTAAGTGACTTACCCGTCCAATGAGGATTGTTATTTTCTTGTTTACAAGATGCCACATCTGAGGGGGGCTGACAAATCCTGAATTTCTGTAAAGATAACTGTCCAGAGATTTATAAGCACGCAGTGCTTCACCACTGAACAGCGAGGGAAAGTTAATGAGGTAATTATACACGTCTGGGTATTCCACCTCTGGCAGTTCAATATCCACTGACACGGTCGTGAAACTACGTCCGGTAAGCCATAAGGGTCACTAATCTGTAGGTCGTTTATTTTAGACATATATCTAGTTATCTGTTCATTAGAAAAATAAGCCGTGTAGTCCGTCAGTTGAAATTTATCCATTTTGTACATGAGTGCAGCAGTATTCAGCGGTGTTTTTTACCGACAAGATAGCGGCTGTGTACTTTCCGGTCACGTGACTGCAAGATCTCTATGCCACTTTTGTACCGGTATAAGTGTGAACACAGCAACAGATGGGTTTATGTAGTGATTGAGGAGGCTTGGTTTAAAAATAAATAAAATGGCATGAATTTAAGAAACTCTTAGCTGAATGTTTTATTTGTAATATTATATTAATCCTCTCGCATGCACCTTGGCATCTTAGTAGTTCATAGTGAGAAACGGAGGAAATCATGACTCAGTGCTAATGGAAATTTAAATGCATGGTAAGGAAACTCGGCTCTAGATTTTATTGGTTCCTGAGGTGGTGCCTCAGTTGAACCTGGAAGCTGAATTGTAGTCATGTGCTGCTTCTCTTTAAGAGCTGAATGCAGTAAATGAATTTAAACACCAGATTTGACTGGTGCGTGTTAGAGGTTATGGTTTCTGTCTTGCACTTCACAAATTTTTGGATCAAAGCAAATACTTGGGTTTGAATACAATTAAGGAAAAATTCAGCTGTGTGTGTGTGTGAGAGAGAGGTGGATGGGTGGGTGTATAAATGGATGGTCTGATGCAAACAGAGAAACATGTTCTGCTCAATACACTCATTGTCCAACATTACTGAACTGAGGTTAGACCTTCCAGTCTTTATTTTTAACCAGAGTAAAAACTCAGGTCCATGATGCTCATAGCTAGAGCATGCTATAAAAAATGAGCGTGTTTGGATAGTTGCGTCTGCCATGTTTTGTCATGGTGCGAGTCTGCGTTCCCCACAGGGTTAGAAAAATTCCACCCAGAAGCTGAAAGCCACTCGGGGGGGAGGCAGCACTGAGTGAACAGAGGTGGACTTGATATGGTAATGAAAGAAAACCCTTCAGTCAGGTGGGGTGAGGCGTCAAGATGGTACACATGCAGGATGCCATGCAGAATTAAAAAAAAAAAAAAAAAAGTCCCCAGCAGACTTTAAAGCCTGTGCACTTAAAGCTTCAAGAACCACAGAAGGCAATTAGGGGCTGGACTGATCCCAACTCCTTCTGCTCCTGCTGGGAGAGGGGGAGGATTACCCTGATGGGGATTAAAAGTTTTTAGAGCGTGCATTATTCGAAGACCAGATATCCTCAAGGCTTTCATCAAGACCTGACTCTGGAAAAAGTTTGAATTTGGAGCCTGAATGCTTCGCGGATTCCTGAAAGATGACTTGAATACGTCTTCTGTAAGATCCGTTTCACCAGAATGTACCTGGTTCTCAGTCCAAACCTTGCACTATTTCATTATAATGGACAAACTTAAGTTACCAGAAAGGTGTCATTCCTTCCCAGCAGGGTTCTAGCAGCTGTCAACACCTGCGTCTCTGTATATTTACATGCTGCATAGCATGTAAGCTTGGTGGAAAGCTACTTTTGCTGGAAGCTTGGTGATATTTTGTCTAGATTTCTCTAAAAGTTCTACACTTGGTCAGTGTAGATTCACTGCCTACAAAGGGCGGTGTGGTAGCCAGCAGGCAGTTGGAAGCCAAAAATACTGGACACAGTGCAGATGGCAGACCTCCTGCGGTGAGTTTCCTGAGGTGGGCGACATTCTGGCTGCCTGTCTGTGTGTATCCAGCAGTACAAGCCTAGGATCAGGGTCTGGACCATGACCCCCAGGCTGGAGGAAGAACAGAAAATCCGACCCACCCTGTACTGCGGGTGCTGCCCTCAGCCTCCCTGCTTGTGGATACACACCCCACCCAGGCCACAAAGTGTGTGTGTGTGCGCGTGCGCTTACTGGAGCGTTATTGCCAAGGTCTTGAACACAGACACCCTGTGAATTTGCAGCCATCCCAAAAGAAAGCTCAAGAAATAGCTGCTGTCCAGTGCTTCGCTCTCGAAACAAAGGGGGTCTTTATTTTCTGAGCTGAAGCTAAAAACACTCACCTCATATTCAGCACTAAATTCTATACTGGGCTTCAGAGCAGTGGAGTGTGAGGAGAGCAGGGGGGTGTAGATTAGCATCAGATGTGACGCTGCTTGCATTTTGGTGTTCCATCTTGCTGGTTAAACCTTCATGGCTTTGTAACGACTCTAATTATCCCAACTCGTACTTTAGGCCAAGTTTACATTAGACCGTATCTGTCTCGTTATCTTCGCGGATGCACTGTCCGTTTACATTAAAACGCCGGGAAACGCCGGGAAACGGGAATCCGCCAGGGTCCACGTATTCAATCTAGATCGTGTCTGGTCCGGTGCTGTGTAAACATTGAGGATACGCGAATACGCTGTGCTGAGCTCTAGCTGGCGTCGTCATTGGACAACGTCACTGTGACATCCACCTTCCTGATTCGCTGGCGTTGGTCATGTGACGCGACTGCTGAAAAACGGCGCGGACTTCTGCCTTGTATCACCTTTCATTAAAGAGTATAAAAGTATGAAAATACTGCAAATACTGATGCAAATACTGCCCATTGTGTAGTTATGATTGTCTTTAGGCTTGCCATCCTTCCACTTGCAAGTGGTAAGTGATATGCGCTGGGATCACACACACAGCGGCTCAGTCCCGAATCATTGCTCGTGCACTTCACTCGCGCGCTCTGTGAGCTGCGCAGGGCCGGAGTGCGCACCCTCCAGAGGGCACTCACTGTTCAGGGCGGAGTGATTTGGAGCGCAGGATGCCTGCGGAGCCGAGCGTATCCGTGTATTGGCGTTACTGTGTGCACGCGAATCGTGTATTGGTGTTGCTGTGTGCACGCTAATCGTTTTAAAAACGTTAATCTGATGATCCGCTGATACGGTCTAATGTAAACCCCACCTTAGACCCAATAATATGTGGGAACAAAAATGGCGTATTGCGACACGGTGTATTCACAGTGGGGTGTGCTGTTATAGGAAAATAATCAAGTGGTGCGATATCCAGTTTTACGCAACTCTTATACCACAGCAATCTGTCAACAAATAACCTATTTTTTTTTTCATTAAATAAAGATGTCGTGCTATTTATTAGTTTATAGTAACACATCATGTTGTGATGGCACCTACAAACCTCACGTCAAGAACCTGCAAAGCACAACGTCCTCTGTCCTTGGACTTTTCGCATGATAGAAAACATAGGTACAGCTTTACCTCTGCTGTTACAAAGTTCTGACACTGGAGACTCCTTCCATAAATGTTACATATCTCTTTACAGAAAGCTTCACCATATTAACGATAGTCCTTTCTTGTTTATAAAATGTTTTTAATCCATTTAGTATAGATTAAAGTCCACTGAACAGGACCGTGTGTAAATGGCTATCGAAAACATTTTATGCTAATATCCTAGGTGTAATGTGATGACTTGTCAGAGCTGCTGGTCGAGAAAATTAAAATAACGCGTCACTGCTAATGTTGATTTAAAAATGTAATTAAGTCATTAAATCGCACCTACGCCATGGTATAAAACCTCCCAGAGAGTTTTGAACATTGCAGATTTAAGTGTTAAAAGTACTACAAAGGATATTATTGCATTGACAATTAACGAATAATATATTACTCAGCCTTCATATGTGGATCTCTGTTGGACTCCATGCACATAAAATACATTCTTACATTATAGCGTTTGTTTATGGCCCTTCTCTAATTGTGTTGTGTGGTAATAAATAAATCCAGCATTGTTCACCGCTCGATAAAAATAAGACTTTCCAGATTGTTCTTTCTTGTGGTTAAATGAAGCGTTCTTTATATTCCAGCCAGATTTGCTCCCTCATGCAGCCTGGACAGCTGCTTCGAATTTGTTGTGTGCGCAACCAATTACTGGGCTTGCACCTTTCTGGTGTGTGTGTGTGTGTGTGTGTCTTGAGTTTTCCACTAAACAAAGGGAAAAGCCAAAGAGATCAAAGCTCCAATCTGAGGACACTGGGGGTTCCCTCTTTTATATTCAATAGTGTTTAAAGGAACAGTCCACCGTATTTCCATAATGAAATATGCTCTTCTCTGAATTGAGACGAGCTGCTCCGTACCTCTCCGAGCTTTGCGCGACCTCCCAGTCAGTCAGACGCAGTCAGACGCGCTGTCACTCCTGTTAGCAATGTAGCTAGGCTCAGCATGGCCAATGGTATTTTTTGGGGCTGTAGTTAGATGCGACCAAACTCTTCCGCGTTTTTCCTGTTTACATAGGTTTATATGACCAGTGATATGAAACAAGTTCAGTTACACAAATTGAAACGTAGCGATTTTCTATGCTATGGAAAGTGCGCACTATAATGACAGGCGTACTAACACCTTCTGCGCGCTTCGGCAGCGCATTGATACGGAGCTCAGATATCAATGCGCTGCCGAAGCGCGCAGAAGGTGTTAGTACACCTGTCATTATAGTGCGGACTTTCCATAGCATAGAAAATCGCTAAGTTTCAATTTGTGTAACTGAACTTGTTTCATATCACTGGTCATATAAACCTATGTAAACAGGAAAAACGCGGAAGAGTTTGGTCGCATCTAACTACAGCCCCAAAAAATACCGTTGGCCATACTGAGCCTAGCTACATTGCTAACAGGAGTGACAGTGCGTCTGACTGCGTCTGACTGACTGGGAGGTCGCGCAAAGCTCGGAGAGGTACGGAGCAGCTCGTCTCAATTCGGGTAAGAGCACATTTCATTATGGAAGTACGGTGGACTGTTCCTTTAAGAGCAAAGGGGTGATTCGTGTCACGTCACTGTTGCTAATTATTTTTTATTTTTCCCCTCTGCCAGTCAAGTTCTGTCATCCTGTATAGCGATTTTTGTTGTGATAAGCGCTAACACACGTTGTGGTGGTGGACTGGGTTCAATTAGCCTGTCTGACTATGATGACTGGCCTCAGGTCACAGCTTTAAATTCAATGCGTTATCTGATTATTGACCAGGATAATTCAGGACAGTTTATTCACTTTAGTTCTTCTGTATCACTCCTGTGTACAGAGGGGGAAAAAAAGGTGAACACACAAGCGCCAGGGTCCAACATGTGCAATGCAGTATATTATTAGAATTTGTATATTTGTTTAATTATACTGTAAGCATTTTGATGGTGTTGGTTAATGCTAATTCTACATATCCTTCGGAAACACACAATCATGTTGGGTTATTCAATTATTCTGTTTATTTTATGAAGAATTACTGTACTATGTGTACATTAATCTGCCTTTGGGACATTCCACCGAATGGGTGCCATTTGCTTGTTGTTCCACTCCCAAATTAAACTTAATTTGTTTTATGTCTTTTCAACACTGACTATAATAACACACACATTTAACTATTCAAAATGTGTATTGGTCAACCTCAGGCTACGTTACAAGGTTTGGAAGTCAAATGGCCCTTTTCCACTACCCTTTTTCAGCTCACTTCAGCTCACTTCAGCCCGACACGGCTCGCGTTTCGACTACCAAAAACCAGCACGACTCAGCTCGTTTCAGCCCTGCTTAGCCCCTAAAACTCACTCGGTTTTGGAGTGGGGCTGAAGCGAGCCGAGTGAGGCTGGGGGCGTGAGCAGACACTCCCCTGTGCACTGATTGGTGAGGAGGAGTGTCCTCACATGCCCACACACGCCCCGCGAGCGCGCTGGGATCTGTAAACACCGCAAACCCAGAAGGAGAAGAATTACGAATTGCGAGAATTTCTGAAGCCTTATGCGCCTCGCCTCATCTATACGCTCTTGCCAGTATCTGTTGGCGTTGTCGGTGACAACAAGCCACAGCACCAAGACCAGCAACACTAACGGCTCCATGTCCTCCATGTTTATTGTTTACTATTCGGGTCGTGAGACTACCGCTTAAAAGGTCACTGATGTCACTGTTTGCGCTGCTTAACGACATCACCTGACGTCCACCCACTTTCGCTAACTCCACCCAATGTGTCCACCCACTTCCAGCCAGCACGGTTCAGCGCGGCTGTAGTCGAAATGCAACTCCAACAGCCCCGCTCAGCTCGACTCAGCACGGCACGGCTCAGCCCGACTCAGCCGCGTTTGTAGTGGAAAAGCGGCATAAGATGGCTGCATTTTTTTTTTTTTTTTTTTCAGTCCTGTGACCAAAACTCTGAAAGTAACAGGACTGAGTTTTTAGCCAAGGATTAGCTAATACATGGAATTAAGCCACATGACGTCATCGCTAATAGCATGACCACACTTAGCACATTCTAGTGATTTACCAAAAATCTGTATTTTTAAAATAAACAAATCATCTAAGAAATAATTTAAGTAACAGGACAGTATGTTGACATTGACCTTATCAGTCAAAGTTAAAACATCATCAAATATACAGAAAAGTAAATGAGAGAACTAACTTTTGGCCTTCCCATGGCCTTCAGAAGACACAACTGATGTAACTTCCTGTTGAGCATGTGATTTATGGAATGTTCCAAATTTGTCAGATGGGGTAATATGTTTGGGTAACAGGACTGAGTGAAAACCCAGGGACACGACTAAAATGTGTATTTTAACTAAGATATTGTGGATTTCTTATGAAAAAAATGTATTTAAACCATGGGTAGGATATGGAGTCACACAACAGTGCAAAAGAAATACTGTTTCTGAAGGATTTAAATCATAATATTTCATAGTTAAGTATAAAGTTAGTGCGGGGACAGGTAACACATGCTATTTTTCAGTGTTTTAGGTAGTTTTTATTAATCCTTACAATTATATATCTTAAATTTGAAATCAGATCAATATGCAGGACATTCTGCGTAAATAGAAATTTATTTTAAAGTACATTTTTATATGCATTTATACATATAATTTTCTAGGGACGGATATGGCACCGATTCGGTGGAATGGCTCGATGTTTCTTCAGTGTGTTGCTAAAAACACAACATGACTACATAATTGTTTTGCTAACTAGTTAGCTAGCTAATGCCTAACTCACTAGCTAGCACGGGGTATGATAATGCTACAGATTACAACATCTTTAACGTTTCTATTTAAACATTTCATTAACATTCAGTAACCACCCATTTTTAGCCTTTCTGGAAAAAGATGGAGGCAATGGAACACCAGATGTGAATAATACAGACACCAATTGAGAAGCTTTTTTTATTTTTTTTTTTATTTTTTAATTTTAATTTATTTTATTATTATTATATACTTTTGTATTTATTTTTAATAATGTATGTATTAACGAGGTTTTTAATTAGTTATTATTTGTTTTCGGTTTAGTTCTTTCTGTCATTTGAATTTGGTTTATGTTAAACTTTAAAGGTTTTTTTTTGTATTGTCTTATATATTGTCTTTGTTCAAATGTAAGTATACCAATGTTAAAACTCAATAAAAATATTTAGGAAAAAAAAAAAAACATTCAGTAACCACAGTCAAGGTTTTTGCACTGTATTGGTGAGAAAGGAATCCGTTAGCATGTTGCTACATCGGTTTTCTTTGTCATTCAGGTCTCATTTAGAAAGCAAACAAGGACGTTTGCTTAATATACAGTTTCGTAAACTCCACCAGAATCTCACTTCCATGGAATATAAATGCCAAACCAGTGTTTTGTATTTTAAACATATGTATAGAAATACTGAACATCCTGTAATGTTAGTGTTCTGATGGGTAATGTTTCATGCTAATGCTAAATATCCTTTTAAAAAAAAAATTAAGTTGTGAGGAATTGTGAGGTATTTTCTTTTAATAAGTCTCTAGAGACCTGTTCAGTAGCTGATTTTGTTATAAAGGATTTAGCTTTTTTCCATTGTGGTGGTTGTATTAGTATGGAAGGAGCAGTGTGTGTGTTGCCTGGCCTGAGTTTTTTGATCCACACACTTGGAGAGTCCTTGTGTCCGCTGTGATTTTCCTGACGGCTGGAGATGTGCCGATTCAGTGCATTGGATGAGGCAGAGAGGAAAAGTTTTCTCTCCTGTCAGGACTCGTACATTTATCATCAGTGTCTTTTTTTCCTCTACTACATCTGATGGCTTCTGTGGTCAGAAACTTGCCTCAAATAGCCATTGAAGGAAGTGAGATGTTTGGCTTCAAATAGAAGTCAGCTGGATAGTTACACACTTTAAGCCACATTGCATTGATTTTCATCATTTATGAATCCTGCGAAGTGGCATGAAGTCACTAAACATTGAAATGATTTGTGCTTCATACCATTTCAACCTCATCCTCTATCCTTTGTTTTCCTCTCCTATATATTCTTGCATTTATGACCGAATCTGTTCCTTCGTTCTCATTCCAGCTGGTCTTTTGTAGTAGGATTTACGTAGGTAAAGGGCATGAGATGAACCTTTTTGTTGGCTTTAGTACAGAATGGATAGGAGGGAAATCATGGTAATAAAGGCAACACTAATGAAGTACAGAGCAGAATTGGTATCTGGTGGACGGTTGGAGGAGTTTGTACTTTTGGCAAGGTTTGTGATGTCGGCTGATGAAGACCGTATTGCTAGAGGTGAAAAGGGACCCTTTTATCGTTGATTTTTATGGCTCAGAATTGTGGTGTGCAATATCGCCAAAAATCTATAGCTTTCGGTTTTCAAAAAATTTGGGCCTTATCACTGTGTATCATGGTCTACATATTTTGGTATTGCATTTAAATGTGATTTGGAAATGGCAACTGAAAGACCCTTTTGACCCACTTAATCCCAAACTTTTCCCAGCAGTTAATGTTCAGGACATTCATTTTTGTCCTTGGACATTTCAGTGGCTCAAACTATTGGTCTTTTCTACAGTGACTACGTTTACATGCACATCCAAATCGAGCTGCTGTCGGTAATCGAGCTGAAGGTCCCAGCAGGGTGCCAGAGAAATCCAATCCTACATGCACAAAATGAAATCAGGCTATTGTGTGAGGTGCGTTGTGCACCCGAGCCACAGGTGGCGCAACGCCCCATCGTGTTGGTACACTTCCGGTTGTCGTCATGAAGAAGAGCTATTCAAGAGTGTAAACAAAGTTATCAGTTCCGTGTTCTCCATTGCGCGTTTTTCTCCCGTCCATGAATTTTAATATATTCAACTCCTTAAGCTGAATGAGCATGAACTCTGTCTCCTCATTGCTCCAGAAGTGCACGTTTCTGCTTGCCTGTGGCAGTGGGGGCGTGGTCAAGCGCCGGTCTGTGACAGAAGGGCGGAGCCAGGGAAGGTGAGTGGCAGAATCACTTCATCTGACGGTAATTAACCTGTGTTTGTGTGTCTTCCCAGTAACCGCGCCCTATTTAAGGAGGCAGAGGGAGAGCAGAGGGGACAGCTCATTCCGGGACTAGAACACAGCGCGCGCGCGTTTGTTTTTCTCTCAAGAATAAAAGTAGGCTGTTAAACTGAAAAGTCTGACAATAAAAAGCCTATTAGTACCAGAAGCTTTGTCCTGCCGTCCTCTGTGCTCCACCCACACTTCAGAGAGCTCTACATCGCCATTTTCTCTTCTTCATTTGTTCCTCCTGACCTCTTCTGCTGCTCGCTACTACTGTTGTCATGCCGACCGAGGCTGTTGTTTCCCGCTTGTGGTCTCGTCACTCGTCACTTCCGGAAGTAGCTCGACAACTAGCTCGATAGGGTATACATGCACAAAGTAGCTCGGCAGAAATCGCATAAACTAGGTCGTGTAGCTCGATTCCGAGGAATCAAGTTCGGTTCAATTTCAGCCGAATTAAGGTGTATACATGGCATTTTGAACTTCGATTTCAGTCGAGCAACGGCAGAAATTCGATTCTCTCTATGTGCATGTAAACGTAGTGACTGATTTGTGTAAAATGCAGGAACCATTAACCTTTGGGAATGTCCACGGTCATTTGGGTATGGCACTCAGAGTATGTCCACTTTCTTTGGGAATGTTCACGCTCTTTGGCAATGTTCACTCCACCACCGTCCACTTGGCATGGAACAAAAAAACAATTTTTATTCCAAAATCTTAGCAATCAGGAATCTAGTGTTTTTATTGATGAGGTTTTTTTTCAATTGTATACCACCGTTTTTTTTTTTTTTTTTGTGATATTAGTTTTTATACTTGTTAATTGTTTATTAGTCTATTTTTTCTATTGTTAAGTTTACATTATGTTGTTCTTTGATATTGTCAAGTTTATTTATTTATTATTATTTTTTTAGGTACCACAATGGAAATAGGTGTTTACACTTTCTTGTGTCATCCCAATATTTTAATGTTTTTTTGTACTTGTATTTTATATATTATGTACAAGATCATTTTTATATTGAATACATCAACAAAATGGTGGTGTAGTGGTTTGCACTGTCGCCTCACAGCAAGAAGGTTCTGGGTTCAAGCTCAGCAACCGCCGGGGGCTTTTCTGTGTGGAGTTTGCATATTCTCCCCGTGTCTGCGTGGGTTTCCTCCGGGTGCTCCGGTTTCCGCCACAGTTCAGACCTGCCGTTAGGTTAACATGGGGCAGCCTTGGCCTGAGGTTAGGCTGAAGTGCCCTTGAGCAAGGCACCTAACCCACAGCTGCTCCGTGGGCACTGTAGCGTAGCTGCCCACTGCTGTATGTGTGCGTTTTCACTGCTTCAGATGGGTTAAATGCAGAGGTTAAATTTCACGGTGTGCTTAAATCTGTGCTTGAGTGTACATGTGACAAATGAGCTTGGCTTGGCTTCTCTTGCTTGGAATGTTCACGCTCTTTGTCCACTCTTGCTTGGAATGTTCATGTTCTGAGCAGGTGAGGGTTGTGGGTCTTGCTCAAGGACCCAGTGGTAGCAGCTTGTTGGTGCTGTGATATGAACTCGCACTTTTCCATTCAGTAACTCAGAACCAATAAGCGATCACTACAGTTTAGTTTGGCTGAAATGCTTTACAAACAATATTTAATTTTCTGTTGGTCTCTCATTTATATTGTTATACAGCCACTAGCTTGCTTGTAGATGACTGTAGCCTATATGTCTCTCGATCAGTGCTCAAGCCTGGGGATGCACATCAAAAAAGTGTCAAACCATATTTTCAAGTGTTGTGTGAGTCACGTTTAGTTTCTTCTCATCCCCTTGTGTTTTCTATTTTTCTCTTTGTACTGTTTACAGTGGTGTTTGAAAGTTTGTGAACCCTTTAGAATTTTCTATATTTCTGCATAAATATGACCTAAAACATCAGATTTTCACACAAGTCCTAAAAGTGCATAAAGAGAACCCAGTTAAACAAATGAGACAAAGATAGTATACTTGGTCATTATTTTGAGGAAAATGATCCAATATTATATCTGTGAGTGGCAAAAGTATGTGAACCTCTAGGATTAGCAGTTAATTTGAAGGTGAAATTAGTCCGGTGTTTTCGATCAATGGGATGACAATCATGGGCACTCTGTTTTATTTAAAGAACAGGGATCTATCAAAGTCTGATCTTCACAACACATGTTTGTGGAAGTGTATCATGGCACGAAAAAAGGAGATTTCTGAGGACCTAAGAAAAAGTGTTGTTGATGCTCATCAGGCTGGAAAAGGTTACAAAACTATCTTGAAAGAGTTTGGACTCCACCAATCCACAGTCAGACAGATTGTGTACAAATGGAGGAAATTCAAGACCATTGTTGCCCTCCCTCACTCCAAGAGCAAGGCGTGTAATAGTCGGTGAGGTCACAAAGGACCCCAGGGTAACTTCTAAGCAACTGAAGGCCTCTCTCACATTGGCTAATGTTAATGTTCACGAGTCCACCATCAGGAGAACACTGAACAACAATGGTGTGCATGGCAGGGTTGCAAAAAGAACATTTGCTGCTCATCTGCAGTTTGCTGAAGATCACGTGGACAAGCCAGAAGGCTATTGGAAAAATGTTTTGTGGACGGATGAGACCAAAATAGAACTTTTTGGTTTCAATGAGAAGCGTTATGTTTGGAGAAAGAAAAACACTGCATTCCAGTGTAAGAACCTTATCCCATCTGTGAAACATGGTGGTGGTAGTATCATGGTTTGGGCCTGTTTTGCTGCATCTGAGCCAGGACGGCTTGTCATCATTGATGGAACAATGAATTCTGAATTACACCACCAAATTCTAAAGGAAAATGTCAGGCCATCTGTCCATGAACTGAATCTCAAGAAAAGGTGGGTCAAACAGCAAGACCACGACACTAAGCACACAAGTCGTTCTACCAAAGAATGGTTAAAGAAGAATAAAGTGAATGTTTTGGAATGGCCAAGTCAAAGTCCTGACCTTAATACAATCAAAATGTTGTGGAAGGACCTGAAGCGAGCAGTTCATGCGAGGAAACCCACCAACATCCCAGAGTTGAAGCTGTTCTGTACGGAGGAACCGGCTAAAATTCCTCCAAGCCGGTGTGCAGGACTGATCAACAGTTACCGCAAATGTTTAGTTGCAGTTCTTGCTGCACAAGGGGGTCACACCAGACATTGAAAGCAAAGGTTCACATCCTTTTGCCACTCAGAGATATGTAATATTGGGTCATTTTTCTCAATAAATAAATGACCAAGTATAATATTTTTGTCTCATTTGTTTAACTGGGTTCTCTTTATCAACTTTTAGGACTTGTGTGAAAATCTGATGATGTTTTAGGTCATATTTATGCAGAAATATAGAAAATTCTAAAGGGTTCACAAACTTTCAAGCACCACTGTGTATCTCTTTCCTAAAATGTTGGGGAAATATGTTTTTAGAATTTGAATATTTAAGCATTCAGAACAACTGCAGTGAGTAAAAAGGCCTGCTCAGCTACACTCTCTCTCTTTTAACAAATTACATTATTTTTTTCCCTCCTGCCCTACAAATAGACACCCTTTTCATTTGTGCTTGGCTTAAAGTCATATGTTTATTTTTGCACTCGTTTTTTTACTGCTTAAACACATTATAGCCTGGATCTGTTGAAGATCTTCAGTATCTTAAGTGCACTTCAGAGGAATATTAGTCGCTTAAACACAGACCGTTGTGAGATCACAGCCTGTACCACAGGATCCCTGGATGTTGATCTTTCCAATCGGTGATGTGTTTTTTAGCTCGCACGCTTCCCCTCCTACGCTATGATCCCGAGAGGCCAGGTGCTGTGCTGCTATCTATTATTCATGTTCAAACCCACTTCCTGCACAGTCAGACACGTGGAGTGGGTGTTGTGTTCTGTGGCCCACAGAGAGACACTCTCGACCTCTGGACCTTTATCTTCTCTGGACTTCCTTATTAGTCTTGGGACTGGGCCTACATGTTTCCTGTCACCATGAGTGAAACATCATCGCTTTTGATGTTGACCTATGGAGGCTTTGACAATGTGTCATGAGTAAGATCATTAAAAAAAAAAAAAAAAGTTTTACTGTTTTTAATGAAACAGTCTGACTTCAAAAAAAATTATGCACCATATTTTCCAGACAAGTCTCTCCAGAGTCCCAAACCCACATAAATTTTCTCTCTCAAAACAGAGATATCGGTATATGTCACTTTGTTTGTTGTATTAGTCACAGTAATGTACTAGACACATTTGACCTAATGTACATTCTTGCAAATCAGCCAGTGTGCCGCAATGTTTAATTCAGAATTCCCCGAGCATTCTCTTTGGATATTGTTTATCTAATCGATGTTGTTACAATAATGCTAATCTGTTAGCACAGCACCTTTCCATAACTTTTTACTGTAAATACTGGAGTAGCAAACCTACCGGAGGGGAAAAAAAAAAAAACACTTTCAAATGCCAAATTCTCAGTATATACTAACAGTGGTTAAGTCCCAACTATAACGAGTATGTTTTAGGAGTATGCAAGCAAGTAATGGGGACACAATTTGGACCTACTCCACCGCCATCTTGTCTGTTTTCTGCCCAGATTTTCACAGATGTATATGCATGTATGTTGTGAAATAATAATAATAATAAATTCTGCAGGCAGCACGGTGGTGTAGTGGTTAGCGCTGTCGCCTCACAGCAAGAAGGTCCGGGTTCGAGCCCCGTGGCTGGCGAGGGCCTTTCTGTGCGGAGTTTGCATGTTCTTCCCATGTCTGCGTGGGTTTCCTCCGGGTGCTCCAGTTTCCCCCACAGTCCAAAGACATGCAGGTTAGGTTAACTGGTGACTCTAAGGCCCTGTTTACATTATTTCGAATCAGCGGATCATCAGATTAACGTTTTTAAAACGATTCGCGTACACACACAAAGTTTCTGTGCCCGCAACAAAACCGTTCCCCGTGCACACAGCAACGCCAATACACGGATACGCTAATCACATGACTAATTAGACAGCACGTCACATGATCCCAGTGCATATCGGGCATGCGCAAGTCACTCACCACTTGCAAGCACATAGTGTGTGAGAGATTGAGTGAGCGAGTGAGAGAGAGTGAGCAAGAGAGTGTGAGAGAGAGAGAAAGAGAGAGCAAGCGAGCGAGAGAGAGTGAGAGAGCATAAGAATCAAAATTTGAAGTTCTTTATGGAAATCAGGGATGCCGTGTCATTGGGACTAAAGAGGAGAAGGTTTTTCAGCAGTCGCGTCACATGACCAACGTGGCATGACCAACGACAGCGAATCAGGAAGGTGGTGACGTTGTCCAATGACGACGTCAGCTAGAGCTCAGCACTGCGTATCCTCGTTCCTCAATGTTTACACAGCACCGGATCAGATACGTACTGGGTTGAATACGTGGGCCCTGGCGAATTCAAACTGTTCCGCCTGTGGAGTTGTTTCCCGGCGTTTTAATGTGCACGGACAGTGCATCCGCAACGACAACGATACGGATACGGTCTAATGTAAACACCACCTAAATTGACCGTAGGTGTGAATGTGAGTGTGAATGGTTGTCTGTGTCTACCGTATGTGTCAGCCATGTGATGACCTGGCGACTTGTCCAGGGTGTACCCCGCGTTTCGCCCATAGTCAGCTGGGATCGGCTCCAGCTTGCCTGCGACCCTGTAGAACAGGATAAAGCAGCTAGAGAAGATGAGATGAGAGAAATTCTGCAGTGGCAGAAATGTTTAAACAATTCCTGTTACATTTGTACGCTGCTGCAACAACTGTTTTTAATTTGGACAGCCATCTTCTTTCTATTTTTCACAGGGGAATTCTTCTTTGGTTATTCAGAGGCTCCAGCTGAATTATGAGATAGTGTAGTGCGTTATGTTTGCATGATAGTAGATCTTCTAAATACCATTTGACTACTACTAAATGCTTAGAGTATTCAGACACCTTACATGCTGCTTTTTGCGTACTAATAGTATGGAAGTATGCGTATTCAGATACAGCCCTGGTTTATCACATTCTTACACTGACGCATGTCCAGATATTCTTTGCTCTGTTAGTTTTGGAAATGTGTGCATGTGCAGTAGCCAAAGCAACCTGAAAATTGTTTTTTGTGTTAATTGAGCCAAAGACCACGCATTATTTGCGTCACGTTAACAACCCATTTTGGTTTTATGGGTCGCTCACCGTTCAAGTAGGTGTGAGTCTTATCTTGTATGACTGAAACTAATGCCGCTTTTCCACTACAAACGCGGCTGAGCCGTGCCGTGCCAAGTCGAGCTGAGTCGAGCTGAGCGGGGCTGTTGGAGTTGCATTTCGACTACAACCGCGCTGAACCGTGCTGGCTGGAAGTGGGTGGACACATTGGGTGGAGTTAGCGAAAGTGGGTGGACGTCATGTGATGTCGTTAAGCAGCGCAAACAGTGACATCAGTGACAGTGGCGGAACAAGTCAGAGCCGGGCCGGGGGCGGGGCAAATGACCGGGCCCTTTATTAAAGCTTATCATAACATCATTTTAGGCTACACAATGTCCGCAACTGCGGTGTTTACCAATTTCAACACTACCGGGTGCAACTATGTTATTTAGTACATCAAGTCCTTCAAACGAACATGTAACTCAGAAACAAAAAACATTAGGATACTGTACATGGCTCATAATAAAACATCAATAGCCTATACTGCGCACATTATTTGAAGGGCATACGAATGAGCGCTCAGAGTGGTGACAGGAAGAGTCAGAAATAAAAGGAGGGCGGTGCAAACCTCACTGAATGCACTGTGTTTACCAATTTCAACACTACGGGGTGCAACTATGTTATTTTGTACATTAAGTCCTTCAAACGAACATGTAACTCAGAAACAAAAAAACATTCGGCGACATACTGTACATGGCTCATAATAAAACGTCAATAGCCTACTGCGCGCATTATTTGAAGGGCATACGACGAGCCTTGCGCTCCGCGAACTCGTCCACGATGCTCTGTATGTCACTGATTCAGTGAGCTTTTAAGCGGTAGTCTCACGACCCGAATAGTAAACAATAAACATGGAGGACATGGAGTCGTTAGTGTTGCTGGTCTTGGTGCTGTGGCTTGACAACGCCAACAGATACTGGCAAGAGCGTATAGATGAGGCGAGGCGCATAAGGCTTCAGAAATTCTCGTAATTCGTAATTCTTCTTCTTCCGGGTTTGCGGTGTTTACAGATCCCAGCGCGCTCGCGGGGCGTGTGTGGGCATGTGAGGACACTCCTCCTCACCAATCAGTGCACAGGGGAGTGTCTGCTCACGCCCCCAACCTCAGTCAGCACGGTTTGGCTCGCTTCAGCCCCACTCCAAAACGGTGCGAGTTTTAGGGGCTAAGCAGGGCTGAAACGAGCTGAGTCGTGCTGGTTTTTGGTAGTCGAAACGCGAGCCGTGTCGGGCTGAAGTGAGCTGAAGCGAGCTGAAGTGAGCTGAAAAAGGGTAGTGGAAAAGGGCCATAACTGTCTAGGAGTGCTGCCAAAATGGCCGCCGTGTGGACAGGTTTTATTAGAAGGACTTCAGTTAAACTAACAGGAAAGGTATGTCGTTAAGAAAGTAATAAATGTCAGTCTGCACCCACTAAAGTGTCTTGATTTGTTTCAATTTAACATGATCAAATCTATTTGGGTAATTTACCCAAGTACACTTTCAGCAGAAAGTTAATTTTGAAGCGAGAAAAGGTCGGTTTTCAAATTTGATAGTTTGAAGACATTTGTCTTGCAATGATCTGCTTTGTGGTTTTGAATAAAATAGTTTTGAAAAAGTTCTGAGAGCTGGTTACTGGCTCCCAGATTCATTAGCGTAAATGTAGCCGTAAGGTTTATAGCGAGTTTGTTTCTCTCCCATGCAGTAGTGTGGAGTTACAGTCATTCATACAGCATCTCGCATGACCACAAAGGAATTCCCTACTGCTCTACAAGGTACTAATTCAAGCTGTCTTACACCACACACACACACACACACACACACACACACACACACACACACACACACACACACACACACACAGTGATAAACCCTGATATCAGTAACCCTATGTAGTTTGCAGATCAGGTTCCATTTTGGTTCTTCCAAAGCTTTAGTGTGCATTGACTGGCTCTGATGAATGGGTTTTCGAGCCACATTGGTCAAAGTTTTCATGGATTCCAGCTTGCAACTTGGCTTATGGGAGAAAACGAAATGGGTCACTGGGTAAGAGGATGGCTTGGATGGTTTGGACCCATGGATGGCTCAGCCATGTACAAAACAAATCATGTAATTTTTTTGGAGTAATTATTTTATCGACTAAATTTTCCACTATATGGCCTAAGGTTTGCAGAAATCTGACCATCACACCAATATGTGAGCCTTCCCGAAACTGTCGGAAGCACACAATTGTATAGAATGTCTTTTGTATGCTGTAGAGTGCTACGAGTGCCGTGATTAAACATGTTCCAGCATGAAAATTTCCCTGTGCACAATATGAGGTCCATGAAGGCACAGTTTGCCAAGGTTGAAGTGGTCTGCACAAAGCCCTGACCTCAACCTCAGTGATCACCTTTGGGATGAGCTGGAACTCTGACTGACGGCATCCTAGGGCTTCTCACCTGACATCAGGGCCTGACTTCACTAATGCTCTTGCGGCTGAATGAACAAATCCCCACAGCCGCACTCCAAAATCTCGTGGAAAGCCTTCCCAGAAGAGTGGACGTTGTTATAACGGCAAAAAGGGCTGGGCTCAATCTGGAATGGGATGTTCAAAAAGCACATATGGATGTGATGGTAAGGTGTCCAAAAACTTTTGGTCATATAGTGTAATTCTGGGAAAATTTTACTAGGCCTTCTTGGTACAAACAGTACGTCACTATATTAAAACCTCCTGACTCAAATCTTTGTTTAGTCTGGTAGGTTGTCGAGGAATTAAAAGAAGGATGTTCCAGTAGAGTTGGATCTTGTTATTTTTAAGTACTACTTTTATTTTTACTTGGAAATTTCTTTGTATGTAAGGACAAAAACAGTTTATTTTTTTAAATTTATGTTGTAGGTTTTATGTTGCTTACATTTAATGTTCTGGAAAGTCCTCCAGAAATGTCCTCTGGTCAGCAGCTCAGTTCTGAACAAAGTGTCAGGCAGAATAAGTTGGAAGTCTGAAGACGCTGGTCTGTTTGTCTTACAGTGATCTTTTATGTGGTTTCTTCGTCTAAAGTAAAGCTGCTTATGTAGAAAAGGAGGTTATTGCTATGTGATTTAGCATCGTGAACATCATCCCTCAAATTCTCAAAGTCTCATCTTATTCTTCATCTGAGAAGCTTTGCAAATCGACCAGCTTTTGTTTTGAACTGCAGATGAGGAGATTGTTTAATCTAAATGCAGTATGTTAAGTGCCAAAAAGTCACGGCAATAAAAAAAAAAAAAGAATTTTCTTTAAATGACTTGAATGTCCGACTCTCTATTAACTTTAAAAATGTCTACTTACCCTGTTCTTCATTAACTCTAAATGACTGTCTTTGCAAGCTACACTTGTGTGAAAATGCTGAGGGTCTTCACTTTCCACGTGTCCTTTCTCTTGCAGTCACGCTATCGGATAAAGCGAGGTGGAATTTTCCTTCTGATATGGTTAGAGGGGGTGGGGGCTGCCTTCAAGGTGACTTTGTGTACAGAAAATGCACAATAGCAGACGTTTGATATTGTTGCGTCTGGTGAGCTCAGCTCTCGCCGAACACCTGCATGAAGAGGAAGGGTCAGTCACAATGCTAATAATGCTAAAACAAACAAAAAATTACCCGAATAAAAATACGGCAGGGTTTTTTTTTTTGAATAGCAGAAAGGGTAACGGAACTTTTGATGCAATGTGATTTTTACATGTGAGAAATTAAATGGCACACCCACACTCTTGGGTAAAATTACTTCAGCATGAGATGACCTGCAGTAAATATACACGTACAGGAACAGTCTCAGGTTGGATGTGCAGCACTTGATACGCCCAGACAAAATGGAATAACCAGAGATACAGTGGTGCTTGAAAGTTTGTGAACCCTTTAGAATTTTCTATATTTCTGCATAAATATGACCTAAAACATCATCAGATTTTCACACAAGTCCTAAAAGTAGATAAAGAGAACCCAGTTAAACAAATGAGAAAAAAATATTATACTTGGTCATTTATTTATTGAGAAAAATGACCCAATATTACATATCTGTGAGTGGCAAAAGTATGTGAACCTTTGCTTTCAGTATCTGGTGTGACCCCCTTGTGCAGCAATAACTGCAACTAAACATTTGCGGTAACTGTTGATCAGTCCTGCACACCGGCTTGGAGGAATTTTAGCCCGTTCCTCCGTACAGAACAGCTTCAACTCTGGGATGTTGGTGGGTTTCCTCGCATGAACTGCTCGCTTCAGGTTCTTCCACAGCATTTCAATTGGATTAAGGTCAGGACTTTGACTTGGCCATTCCAAAACATTCACTTTATTCTTCTTTAACCATTCTTTGGTAGAACGACTTGTGTGCTGAGGGTCATTGTCTTGCTGCATGACCCACCTTCTCTTGAGATTCAGTTCATGGACAGATGTCCTGACATTTTCCTTTAGAATTTGGTGGTATAATTCAGAATTCATTGTTCCATCAATGATGGCAAGCCGTCCTGGCCCAGATGCAGCAAAACAGGCCCAAACCATGATACTACCACCACCATGTTTCACAGATGGGATAAGGTTCTTATGCTGGAATGCAGTGTTTTCCTTTCTCCAAACATACCACTTCTCATTTAAACCAAAAAGTTGTATTTTGGTCTCATCCGTGCACAAAACATTTTTCCAATAGCCTTCTGGCTTGTCCACGTGATCTTTAGCAAACTGCAGACGAGCAGCAATGTTCTTTTTGGAGAGCAGTGGCTTTCTCTTTGCAACCCTGCCATGCACACCATTGTTGTTGAGTGTTCTCCTGATGGTGGACTCATGAACATTAGCCAGTGTGAGAGAGGCCTTCAGTTGCTTCAAAGTTACCCTGGGGTCCTTTGTGACCTCGCCGACTATTACACGCCTTGCTCTTGGAGTGATCTTTGTTGGTCGACCACTCCTGGGGAGGGTAACAATGGTCTTGAATTTCCTCCATTTGTACACAATCTGTCTGACTGTGGATTGGTAGAGTCCAAACTCTTTAGAGATGGTTTTGTAGCCTTTTCCAACCTGATGAGCATCAACAACGCTTTTTCTGAGGTCCTCAGAAATCTCCTTTGTTCGTGCCATGATACACTTCCACAAACATGTGTTGTGAAGATCAGACTTTGATAGATCCCTGTTCTTTAAATAAAACAGGGTGCCCACTCACACCTGATTGTCATCTCATTGATTGAAAACACCTGACTCTAATTTCACCTTCAAATTAACTGCTAATCCTAGAGGTTCACATATTTTTGCCACTCACAGATATGTAATATTGGATCATTTTCCCCAATAAATAAATGACCAAGTATAATATTTTTGTCTCATTTGTTTAACTGGGTTCTCTTTTATCTGCTTTTAGGACTTTTCAAGCACCACTGTATTTGTACGCTGGGCAAAGAACCACGTGCCTTGCTTTGTTTTGTTGGTAGTTGACTATATGGCATTAGTCTGACAGCTTTTACCAGCGGACTTCTTTTAATAAGTCACGGTTACTCCAAACTGTTCATGCTGATGATTTGTGGTTCGAGAATCCAAAAACCTTACACAAGTAAGAGTAATCACTTTCGGAAGTAGGCCTCTAAAAAAAAAAAAACTCCTCCTAGTTCAAAGATTATTGACAGGGTTTGTACACATACAGTTCTAGTCAAAAGTTTGGACACACATTTTTTTTTTTTTTTAAATTGTCACTTCATGTCTTAAAGTAATGATGGATGTTGTTTCTCTTTACTTAGTTCAGTGGTTCTTGATTATAATATGGATTACTCCATTTGTGGTGTTGAATAGGGCTATTTACTGCATTTTTATTATTTTACTACCGACTGTTTCATGGTTTCAAACACATTAAGAAGGCAAGAAACTCGTCCACTCATTAACTTTTGACGAGTCACACCTGTTAATTGAAAAGCATTCCAGGTGACTACATCATGAAGCTGGTTAAAGGAGAACTGAAGGCAATTTTTTTTTATCATCAAAATTATATTTATCTCATTTTATTAAATGTCAGAATGCATTTTTGATCGCTATTTTGTCACTGCCATAAGTTATGAGTTTGAAATATGCTCTGTAATATATCAGTCCATATGTCAAAGCAATGGCCGTAAACGAGATTCGTTGAGACCTGTGCGAGACATTGTAGGACGGAAGTAAAATGTACAGCGGAACTCAGTGACCGACATCTGCCAACGTCGTCAAAAGACGCGCGCGCCCTCTTTCGAATGCTGATGTAATCAAGCTGGAAGTTTTGCTGGTTTTGATAGCAATCAGAAGTTTGAAAAAAGTAGGCAGTAATCGTCATTTAAACTTTTTTTATTTTTTTGTGCAAGGTTTCGTTTGGAAAACAGTTTTCAAAATGGCGGTGCTGACACTTTACATTTCGAAGTCTCGCACAAGTCTCGTGAAGATCGCGCAGATAAGTGACGCCCACCGTGGACCGAACAAACTAAATTGAACATGGCTAAAAACTGAATAGGCCGATAAGTCTCATCTCATTATATTTAATTGCAGTTAGTTGCCAGTACGAGTCACGATATAAGGTTACTAAAACCGAAAACGTAATTGAATAACATGTTAATTAAGAAATAAAGCAAGTTTAAAAATGACTTCAGTTCTCCTTTAAGATGATGCCAATAGTGTGCAAAATGGGGGCTAGTTTGTAGAATCTAAAATATGAAACTTTTTTTTTTTAATTTACCATATTTCATATGTTCCATATTTTATTTCATAATTTTGCTGTCTTCAATATCATTCTACAATGTCGAAAACAGTCCAAATACAGAAAAACCTATGAATGAGTAGAGTAGGTGTGTACAGACTTTTGACTGGTACTGTGCTTGAAAGTGTTGGTGATATTTTCAAGGTTTAATTAAATGTGCTTAATTTTAAACATTTATCTGGAAAAGCCTTTTTTTTTTTTTTTAAATTATTTGTATTCGACATAACATTAAAAAAAAACGTATTCCATAACTTGGTAATTTCAAAATGATCAACTTTAAATTGGCTTAAAAATGAAAACTACAGGTTATGTTTTCAAAGTTTAAACTATGTTTAATTTTTAATTAAATATTTTTTTCATTATTTCTGGGACTGAAAATTGCTCAGGTTCTCTTGTTGAGGTAAGCTGCAGGACACGGTGTTATCGGAAAATAATCAGCATGTCGTGACGTGTATTGTTCCTCTTACACACCAGCAGTTTTACCAACACTAACAAGTTTTATCCATTAATGGAGCTCACATTATGGTTTACATGTACATTTAATGTTGTAGATTTTTCATGAAACAAGTTCTAGTTTATCGTTTCTGAATTTATCATTTATCATCAGCTGCCAGGCCTCAATGTTAACTTTTGACACCTTTTGCCTTGCAGGACAAATGGCCTCAAAAAATTTTTTTTGCTGTCCTTGAATTTCCTTTTGCCCTAAAATTTTGCTGTATTTCGGCAAGTTTTCAAGTACACGGTTCAAGGCAATACTGATTGTTTTCTAGGGGTGTAACTGAGTTATTTCGATCAAAATACATGTTTTTTTTTTTTTTTTTTAAACATTTATTTCTTCACATGCATAACGGGCCAATTATAAATGGGGTAAGATGTATTTATCTATGTGATAATTTACATAGCGAATTATGATGTATATTTACCGTAGAGGGCGTGGTTTACTATTTGAAACACAGAAGCATGTCTTTCCATTCACTGAATGTACTTACCACTAGCTTTTTTACATATGCACGTGGACGTCCTGAAGTCAACCCGGGAAAATGTAGAGGGCACCAGCGACCACTCGTAGTGATGAAAAGCACAAATGTGCACGTGCGTCTGAAGTGAGCCAATCAGAACTGCCGTTACAAATCAGGAAGAAAAAAAACAATGGCGATCATCGGGGAGGCGAGGATGCTGGTTAATACGTCTTGTTTTTTGTAATGTACTTGCTCAAAAATCATTTTTGTGCTTAGAGAAGCTGACCATAGGTATGCCTGAACGGGCCTAACTTGCTAAAATATTTCTGCCCAAGCATCTTGGTCGGGCAAATCGGGCATTTGGGCAATGCCTGGTGTTGAGGCTTGGCAGCTATGAACTGTTCCCTCACCAAAAAAAAAAAAAACCCACAATTTTCATGTTACTATGAAATTGGAAAACGCAAAGTCCTTTGTTCTTAAGACTTTCCTGTGGTCCAAAACTTGTAGAACATGACACAATATCAATGATTTATACATTTATTCTTTGCTAAATAACAGAATCCATTTATTACTGGTCTTAAATTATGTGTAACGTCTACCATACAAGTCCCTGCGAAATCGCCATTACTGTAGAAATGGTAACATATTAAGAATACATTAATATAAACCTGTGATTTGTCTTGTAGCGGGTCTGTTAGACCAGCAAATCAGAATCAAGAACTTGGCAGCACTCTGTTATAAAGAGCATTATCCTAGACATGACCACAGTGTATTACAACATGTTTTCTTAATCCTGACATGTTCTTCCAGTGAAATGCTGAGTAACAGTTCCTGGGTTGATGCAGGATATGGTGTTCGAGGAAAATAATCAGCGTGTTGTGGACACTGGATCTTAAGGGGGTCCGATTTGATGGATTCTCCGGGTCAGATCTGACTGATTCAAGACATTTGATGTATTTTATTCCATGATGGCATGTCCTGTTGACTGACAACACAGATCATGTGTGTAAGCAGAAAACACAAACATGCCTTAAAGCCTGTTGTTATCATGCCACTCATGTTTTGCACAACTTTGTACCAGAAGTCTGTAGAGAACAAGCTTAACTACTGAGATGGTATCATAATCAACAGATGCAGTTCTGATATGGATAGTGGGTCGAAAGCAAAAACTTTTTAGGTATGTGACTGTCAGTGCCCTACTAAATGACTGGTTTCTTCCATAATTTTGTAAGTGTCTACCTCATTGTGACTGCCAACGTTTAGAGACACAACAGCCATCTAAGGTGTGACCTCATCGTGCCAGAGCAACTTAAAAATATCCGTTGAACAAAACAAACAACACGATCTAAAAAAAAAAAGTAGTCGGAAGAAGTGAAAATACATTTTATTAAATTCTATAACAATCTGTGCAGCAATGTGAAAGAAGAGTCTGCTAATTAACACATTAACAGAGCATTCTAGAGGTAATGAGTTTTGTTTTGTGTTTTTTCTCTTTTCTGTCCATTAGCGTGGTTTGTTTCCAGTTCACGGTCACCATGACCATGTTTTGTAGTTTCCAGCGAGTTTTACGCAATCCTATGCCGTTCCACTATTGATGGCTTTTAGATGAGCTTCATAGCAGCAAGCAGTCACATTCTGAATAAAGATTTTAATAAACTGTCTTTGGCTGCCTGTGGTCACAATGGCAAAGTGATAATATTCGAATTAAAACTCTTACATGATGTAATTAAGTAATATCGAACAGTAAATGATGTATATTGCATTACTAGCCATCTCAGGGCGGCACAGTGGTGTAGTGGTTAGCACTTTCGCCTCACAGCAAGAAAGTCCTGGGTTCGAGCCCAATGGTCGACGAGGGCCTTTCTGTGTGGAGTTGGCATGTTCTCCCCATGTCTGCGTGGGTTTCCTCTGGGTGCTCCAGTTTCCCCCACAGTCCAAAGGCATGCAGGTTAGGCTAATTGGTGGCTCTAGATTGACCGTAGATGTGCGTGGGAATGGTTGTTTGTCTCTATGTGTCAGCCCTGTGATGACCTGGCGACTTGTCCAGGGTGTACCCCATCTCTCACCCATAGTCAGCTGGGATAGGCTCCAGCTTGCCTGCGACCCTGTAGGACAGGATAAGCGGCTACAGATGATGATGGATGGATGGATGGATGGATGGCCATCTCAGTTGTTTGTTTTTTTTTTGCATTAGTGCAGGATTAATTTTAATTGTCTTAGTAACCCATTTTATTTGTACAAATTGAGTGAATCGGTCATGCTCCATAAAGGACTGCGTTTCTCTCGACGGCTCCTGCAGAGAGGAAGCAACCGCGTGCTAGCGGACGCTTGGATGTTCTCTGGCCTGGCTTTGAACCTCAGTCACTTCTTGTGGTTTTCTGCTTCTTCCCATTTGACACGGATTAGCATGCGCCTTGTGGGGCCTGTTGTCCTGCTGTCAAACTGTCAGTTACATCCCTGATCTCTAGTCAGGCAGTAGTTTTGGAGTGTGCGTTGATGTGTTTTTCATAGGTTTGTGGGGACCAAAAGTCCTTACAAGGATAGGAATATCTGCCAGTTTTGACTTGTGGAGACATTGATTTGATTTAAAAAAAAAAAAAATCAGCATTGATTTGGAAAAACTGAAAAGCCAAAAGGTTTCAAAGATATGAAGGTTGTAACCCATGAAGACAAATAAAGGCTCAAAGTGTCACTTTAAATAACTAATTTGAAATGAAAAGATATCACAGCTAAATGAGTAGCCTGTAGCCTTTCAGGAATAAACGAAACGGGAATAGGACTGATGAGGTTGTTTTTGTTTTCGTGTATGTGAAGCACACAGTGCCTGCCTTACAGGCTGGCTTTCCTTTGGCCTCGCTTTCCTGTCCTTAGAAAAATTGGTGTCTGCCGACACGTGTGTATTTGCTTTGGCTCCAGATTGAAGCAATTACCAGGATATGACCACCTGGGACACACACACTCTCCCATATACACACACACATACATACACTAACTCTCACCCTTGCTAACTGTGCCAGTATGGCCACCCAGAGCTATTTAAACCTCCTAATTATAAGGGGCTCTTTATGCGGCAGATTACTGATTGCACACAGCTCTAATTATTGGTGCTAATTCTGGGTCATCAGACACCATTTTGAGGTAATTGTGCCAGTTGAAGTCACACTGAACACCGATGCTGACTGACGGAAGGGTGTTAAGATTTTGTTAAGGATGTGAGGTTAGATGATGTCAGAGGATGTTGCTCGGATGCCAGGCGGTTAGCGTTTCAATGCAGACACATGGCCATAAGAGTCCAAAATTGCCTCAGGCTACTACTTCAGATAACGTGTGTGGGTGGGGGTTGAGGTTTTGCAGGGTGAGAAACCTCCAGGCCACTCCACCATTCACAACGAAATGTTTTTTTTTTTTTTTGTGGCCTGTAATAGATTTGTGTAAAAAAGAAAAATAGCTAGCATGCTACATCTTCACACTCTGTGTATAATAAAAGCTAAATTTAATTTATGGATTTTTACGCTCCATAATGCCTCTCGGATGGCTGATGCTAATAAAATGTTAGTCACAGTGCTAAATTCTAGCACAGCACTAAATTCACACTTCATTTAAAACTTTCTCTCACAAGCTCAGTGATGTTACAGAATTTGACAAATAATCCCCACAGTAGGGCGGCACGGTGGTGTAGTGGTTAGCACTGTCGCCTCACAGCAAGAAGGTCCGGGTTCGAGCCCCGTGGCCGGCGAGGGCCTTTCTGTGCGGAGTTTGCATGTTCTCCCCGTGTCCACGTGGGTTTCCTCCGGGTGCTCCGGTTTCCCCCACAGTCCAAAGACATGCAGGTTAGGTTAACTGGTGACTCTAAATTGAGCGTAGGTGTGAATGTGAGTGTGAATGGTTGTCTGTGTCAGCCCTGTGATGACCTGGCGACTTGTCCAGGGTGTACCCCGCCTTTCGCCCGTAGTCAGCTGGGATAGGCTCCAGCTTGCCTGCGACCCTGTAGAACAGGATAAAGCGGCTAGAGATGATGAGAATGAGATGAGATCCCCACAGGAACCTCCACTCCTTTGGACCAGTCATGTCCATCATAAGAGGATGATCTCTGAACAGCTTTAGCTGCAGAACCTGCATGCTAAGCTAAATCTTACTCATTTGCCCTGTTACAAGGAAAGTTACCTTACTAGCTTGCTAACTGGCTCACCTATTCCTTGTGATAAACTAAATCTTTGGTAATTATGGTATTTTTAACAGATTTATCTCCAGTGAAATTCACATCTTTTGAACAAGACAAAGCAAAGTGAGATTTATTTACTGAAACTTCACTTCTGTCTACTTGTTAGAAGTGATGAGGCAATTCCAGTTTGATTTGTACATCTATTTTAAAATGCACACTTATTCAGCTAATTTCTGAAACTTGTTTATGTGCAAATAATACTAATAGTATTACTGCCTGAGGCGAGCATGTGATTTTTATTGTATAGCCTGATGCTAATCTGACACCTGTCAGCTTTCCTTACTAGCATTCCTTGTTAGCAAGATTAACTCTTTTTTTTTTTTTTTTCGCGGTGCGGTTTCCATCAAATCCTGCGCTCTGATTGGCTGGCGAGCGGGTCCGTATCCTATGATATGGACCCTAGTTACAGACCCCGGTTACGGACCTCTGGTGACTCACTCGTTCACAACAACAACAAACATCATAGCAATTTTTGTCAACATTTATTTTCGCATTTCTCAGGAGAATAGCATTAATTTTACATCATGGATGGCGATAACGAGTGTGTTCACAGTGAAAGCAAGTTTTACTACCCTGAGGAAGAAGAAATAAAAGAAGACATTTCAGGAGAAAGCTAAAAACCTGTAACTGCTGCCAACGCTGAGCAAAAACATGGCTGAATCCTGAATGACTCAATTTTGTATAAATAGGGGACTACATAGGTGGCAAAATGTAGTTTTTTTCCTGCCATGGAAGTGCACTTGTATACCAAGGAGGAAGCAATTTGCGTTACAGCCGTAAATGAGGATTCAAAATGGCGGCTCGCCTCGGCTCGGTTTTCCTTTTCGGGCGCTCTCGTTTTCTGTTAGAATTTGGTAAAGAAACAAATAAATATATTATTTACCAGCTTAAGGTCGGTCCGTATAGTGAAATACCGTGACCTCGGCCCAGAGGGCCTCGCTCAGTACTTTCAAGACCTCGGTCGCGGTATTTCATGATACGGACCTCCCAGCTGGTACATAACATGTATATCTCAATAGGTAAATTTGAGGTAAAATTTGAGGCCAGAACAATTTTTGACTGAACAGTCATTTTAAGTCATCTCTCTGTGAAGTAAAACAGTTGAAACATGGGTAGAAATGAATGAATCTTGTGATGGTGAGTTGGTAATGTTAGCCTGACAGCTAACACACACACATTCTGGTTGTGTATTTCTTGTACATTTTATTTTACCTTAGCTACCTAGCAAAAATACTTCTCTGACTAAGGGTAATATCTCACTGGGCTGCGACAGCCCGCGACTACTTGGAGACACAACAATTGCGATAAAATATGCGAATTAGCGACAATTTTCACTTGGAATCACACTGAATTGATATTCGCATATTTTACCACAGTTGTTGTGTCTCCAACTAGTCGCGGGCTGTCACAGCCCGGCTTTCCCTCAGCAGGCAGGGAAGTAGAGGAAGCCTCACGGAAACTGACTTGAGAAGGGTTCGCGACGGCTTTGCGACACCAGCGACGCATTTGCAGCTATTTTGAGAGAAATTTTGTCGCACAAATTTTTTGAACATGTTCAAAATTTCAGCGACGAAGGAACAACACTTTGCGACTCGTGCGAGGAAATTGAAAAGCCCCACGAATGTTTCAAGACACTTTTGAAACTCTCTCGCGGATGACGTTCGCAATTTGTTGCAAGCTGTCGCAGCCCAGTGAGATACTGGCTTATCGGTTCCGTCATATGAATATCTCATCTCATTATCTCTAGCCGCTTTATCCTTCTACAGGGTCGCAGGCAAGCTGGAGCCTATCCCAGCTGACTATGGGCGAAAGGCGGGGTACACCCTGGACAAGTCGCCAGGTCATCACAGGGCTGAGACACAGACACAGACAACCATTCACATTCACACCTACGCTCAATTTAGAGTCACCAGTTAACCTAACCTGCATGTCTTTGTACTGTGGGGGAAACCGGAGCACCCGGAGGAAACCCACGTGGACACGGGGAGAACATGCAAACTCCGCACAGAAAGGCCCTCGCCGGCCCCGGGGCTCGAACCCAGGACCTTCTTGCTGTGAGGCGACAGCGCTAACCACTACACCACCGTGCCGCCCATCATATAAATATGAATGTCATATTGATTACCTCTGCCAACTTTGTTGGAGGAGGTTATGTTTTCGCCCCCATTTGTTTTTCTGTTCCCAGCATAACTCAAAAAGTAGTGAACGGATTCTAATGAAGGGTGTATCATGGGCCAAGGAACAATTGACTCGATTTTGATGCAAATCTGTGTATGTTTGTGGATCCAGGATCCAGATATGTATGCGGATTGGCTGTTCCCAAATTAACTCAAAAAAGTAGAGAATGGACTTTGATGCAATTTTGAGGAAACGTGAGCCATGGGCCAAGGAACAATTGATTAGATTGTGACGCAAATCCAAATATGTGGCTTGGCGGAGATATGCACTCTACCAAGTGCCCTTCTAGTATTTGCCCTGTTTTTTCTAGAGACCCATTTTAAATAAGAACATTTGCAGTTTAGTTGTTGGTTAGTATTTTATATGGCCTGCTCAGCTATAAATCATGGTTTTCCTTTTGAAAATGTTGTCTGCTTGTTTCTGACTCTCCACAAGAGAAAAAAAATGTTAATGTGACAGTGTGTGATGGATCACAGTACTGAAATATATATATATATATATATATATATATATATATATATATATATATATATATATATATAAAAATATACACACACACACACACACACACGAACATTTATGACTATTGATTAGTCTTGCACTGGTTGTGTATTCTGTAGTATGCATTGATAAATTGCACTGCTTGTGGCTTTCTTTCTCTCTGAAGTTCAGATTTAGCTCATGTTTGAATGTCGTCTATCAACTCCAAACTTGGGCAAAGATTATGTGTAAAATGAAATATAATATGAGCTCATTGTTCTCCTTATTTCAAAGCATTACGTTTCTGTGTAATGCAATAAGAGTGACTCCCTTTATCCCTTTGGACTATTTTTGTTGCCTTTTAAATTATTCCTGGCTAAGAAAAGAATCTGTCGATAATCCATTAACTGCGTCTCTTTCGTCCTATTTGGCGTGCTTTGCTTTTTGTTTAGTGTTTGTTTTTACTCTTAAAGTGTGTGGGATCTGGTAATGCATCTGATTGGATTTGTGCCATCAATTTAGAGTTTGTAAAATGCTTTTAAGGAGGCTCAATACCTCAGATGCATTTCTGCATTTGAATGCATCAGATTTCTTAAAATGGTCATAGTTGGTTCAATCGTATTGGGTTAATCGAGTCTCAAAAAAAAAAAAATATCCGTATGATAACAGGACCTAAATCGGAACTTTGAATTTTGACCACTGGACAAATAAAAGCTCCAGTGTGTGGCCTAGTGCATTGTTTTAATTGCTTGATTGAAACCTATTAGGATAAAAATGCTAGCTAAAAATGTAACCCCATTTAATACAGACTAAGGTGGGGTTTACATTAGACCGTATCAGCGGATCATCAGATTAACGTTTTTAAAACGATTAGTGTGCACACAGCAACGCCAATACATGATTTGCGTGCACACAGCAACGCCAATACACGGATACGCTCGGCTCTGCAGGCATCCTGCGCTCCAAATCACTCCGCCCTGAACAGCGAGTGCCCTCTGGAGGGTGCGCACTCCGGCCCTGCGCAGCTCACAGAGCGCGCGAGTGGAGTGCACGAGCAGTGATTTGGGACTGAGCCGCTGCGTGTGATCTCAGTGCATGTCGGGCATGCGCGTCACTTACCACTTGCAAGTGGAAGGATGGCAAGCCTAAAGACAATCATAACTACACAATGGGCAGTATTTGCATCAGTATTTGCAGTATTTTCATACTTTTATACTCTTTAATGAAAGGTGATACAAGGCGGAAGTCCGCGCCGTTTTTCAGCAGTCGCGTCACATGACCAACGCCAGCGAATCAGGAAGTTGGATGTCACAGTGACGTTGTCCAATGACGACGCCAGCTAGAGCTCAGCACAGCGTATCCGCGTATTCTCAATGTTTACACAGCACTGGACCAGACACGATTTGGATTGACTACGTGGACGCTGGTGGATTCCCGTTTCCAGGCGTTTTAATGTAAACGGACAGCGCATCCGCGAAGAAAATGAGACAGATACGGTCTAATGTAAACTTGGCCTAAGAGAATGAATGAGTATATAACTATTGTACTCATCTAACATCTGTTTCATTTCACACGTCCTGTTTGCACCATCAGCAAAGTCAACAAGTCATGAGCCATTGTTTCAGGTATGAGCTGTTTGTCTTCGCATCACGCACAAAGGATTTCCAAGTTATGCCGGCGTCATTATTTTCTCTTGATATGTTTAACCATGATTTGACGAGAGCGATTTGACAGCTTTTGCATTTGAATTTATTTTGCTTAGTTTTGTCAGTATTTCCACATACCTGCATGTTCCTGAGTCACTTGTTGTCCATGCAAACTAATTAATCTGACTACTAAAAAAAATAAAAATTAATGCCCACTTTACACGGGGGCGGTCTGAAACAAAAACGCAAAAGTCCGTTTTCGTTCTCACTTTTTTTCCGCGTCTACACGACCGTTTTCAAGGAGGAAATCTACGTCTATACGGTGACGCATAAATGTGTGGAATTCAATTGGATGTGCATGCCAGGCGGCTAGGTGGTGCTGTGAAAGACCTCCGCTATGTCTGCACGCATGCGCAACGTCTTCCGTCTTGTCTGATCTGCACATCTACGCCGCGAAAACTTTGACTACTCTGGCTATGGTAAGTAAAAAAGTAAGAGCATACTATACCCGCCTCTGTTCATTAACGGTATATGTGCAGATTCGGTATAGATGTTCGAAGGACTCCTGGACGTTTATTAAAGCTGCCAGAGCAGCTTGAAGGTCCGTTGGATCGATGTAATCAGACATGTTCTTACTTTTTTACTTCCCGGGCTGGCATGTACAGTATATGACATATGTATGACGTAAACGCGTACCCGACATGAGCAGATCCGAGCAGAGTTTCGCGTATTTGGTAGTTTAGACGGATATGCAACGGGGGCTGTTTTTAACTTATCCACTCTGGAAGGCGTTTTCAATTTTTTCCGTTTTTCAGCCTCGGAAACGCCGTCCCCGTGTAGACGAAAGGCACTTCCGATAAAATATTTAGTCGTTTTTACCCGACAGCGTCCTCGTGTAAACGGGCCCTAAAAAAGACCTCCACACATTTTTCCTTTCAGCCAGACAAGGCAGACACGGTGACACAGACCTTGTGTTTGCATGTGTCCTTTTTACAGGAAATAAAGCTGTTCTCTGATTGAGGGGGCAACAAAAGCAAGAGTGGGAGAGGGATGGAAACATGGGGGGGGAAGGTGCAGACGCACCTTTGTGGGCTGTTTGTTTTTCACCACTCTGTTTCTGTCTCTCGCCTTCTCATTCTCTTTCCCCAGCACTCGGTTTATTCTCAGCAGGATAAGAAAAGTAATAACCAGCAGCAGAAGGAGTTTGCCTTGAGGAATGTGTCAGCTATATTATATCCAGCCTGACAGATCAGCACTGTCGATTTATGATGGTTGTTATTAATGAATTCAATTAAAAGCGGTTTGGAGGTGTGTGCACACTCGTACGTCTTTAACGGAGCGTAGAACTGAGGAAGTGTCAGACCCCACGTGCTGTTGGATTCATCTGAGGAATCGTTCAAACCAGTTATGTGGATTTGTTGCTTCAAATGTTGGTTGCAGCTTTTCTCGATTTTGTGCATATCTGGTATGATGTGGTAAGCTGAAAAGCCCAAGAATGGCTCAGATGATTCCTCAGACCAATCCTTTGGCACATGTGATCTGAAGTTTCTTCAGTTCCTTACTCGCAACTTTATCTGCAATTACATTCAATTTACGATTGTGCAAAAAATGAAGAAAAATTTTATAACCACAGCTTCATCTTATCCTGTCATATACCACCGATCATTAAATGATGGACATTACGAAGAACTATAAAGGAAGAAGTGATTGGTTCCTCTAGTTAGTCTGGAAATGAAGCTAGTATGAAGCAGAACACGTGGCATGTAACTCAAACAAGTTTTCACACTGATTAGTGCATTATTTAATTTGTGTTTTAGCTAGTTAGCTTTAGAAGCGAGATATTTAAACGATTATTCCACGAAATCGAGTCCTACATGAGCTGATGGCCAATGAGGCACGTAGTGCAGAGTTGGCTGTAAGCCGTGTATGACGAGATTTGAGTGGAATAATTTTTATTCTAGCCGCATTCACTGGATTTTGAGAGAGCATTTTTATTTTTTGCAAATTCGATAAATAAAATCTTTACACAAAACGTCCAAAATCATTTCCGCTTAGGCGGACTTCTCAAAAAACCATCGATGGCTGCACGAATTGACTTCAGTGTTGGGTTTTTTTTGTAGAAAGTGCTGTCGTGTCGAGGTTTTGAATAGCTTTTAGACATTTATTTCATTCTTCCTGTATTTAAGTTCTGTAATTTTCAAACTTCTTTGAGCTTTTGAACCAATTTTTAAAAAAAAAAAATTTCAACATTTTAATGCTGAAATATGAAGAATGTAAACAAACCGGCGAAATGACAGGAGCAATCTGTGGAAAAATGCTATAATAATTCTTGAAAAAAAAATGTTCTCGCATCAAAATTTTTTTTTATTCCTTTGTATTTTTTGGGGTTTTGTTTTCGAGTTGAGTTTTTATTTCATCCTTGGTTGGTTTAGCAACACGCTTCGCCATTTTGTTTTTCCTCTGCTCACGGTATATGAGCTGATAGCCAAGTAGTAGAGTAGCCAACTGGAGCATGCGATTGCTCATATCTGGTGAATGTGGAGATAGTAAATATAGATATATAGCTCTACTAATGTTTCTCTTTGGAACACTGTATACAATAGAAGCGGTCTTCAGAAGACACGCCCATGGGAGACCATATAAGAGACATGAGTGACTTGTAGCCTGCTGGTGTATGTAGGGTAAGAGTATATTGGATTACTTGTGTACACCACCCCCATTTTATTTTCCACTTTATATATTGTGTGTGTGTGTGTGTGTGTGTGTATAGCTGTTTTTGCATTTTGTCTTTAATCGTAAACGTAGTGCATCGATGTGTTTGTGGCCCGTGTAATTCTGATTGAATTATTTGTCCTCGCAAGATTTCACTAATTGGTATGTCCTTCACAATATATTTAAAAAGCTGTTGAAAACAAAGCAGACATCTTATTCAGTGTTCTGTTGTGTCTCCCAGAATTGTGCTGGGGTCAAAGGGTTATCAGCTGTAATGGAGCAGCGCTTGTGACAGACAGCTAGCTTTCAGAGAGGAGGAGCAGCCATTGTTCTCCCTGACAAGGCCAAATCGCAGTGAGACAGAATGGAAAAGGGTGGAGGGGGGATGTAGGATGATGAACATGGGTGGGGGAAGAGGGCGAGAAAGGAGGGGGAGAAGATGGAGAAAGAAAGAGGCGGTGATGAGTCAAACCAGATTCGCTTCATTCTACACTGTTATAGCCAGCACTTTTTTTTTTTTTTTTAGGGTCATGGACCTAAGAATGTAGAATGTGGTTTTTTGGAGACTTTGACTCACTTTTCTGAAGCTTTTGTTTGGTCCAAGTGGAGTGTGGAAGCCTCTCAGGTTCTCTCAAATCTTAAATCTCTTGATCTGGCTTTTTTGCTTGCTTTTGGATATAGGATGTTTGCCATTCTTTCCTCTGAGGCACGATCCGTGTGTGTGTGTGTGTGTGTACACACACGTCTGGACGTCTTGTGTATGCACCTGTGGTGGACCTCCAGTTTCTGTACACAAACATCTGAAACATTTTCACATTGATTGAATGTTTGGTCTGAACTGCACAAGGGGACCTTTTGGTTTAGAACCAACATCCGGTTCACATGTGTGGGTTTTTTTTTTTTTTTTTTAAGCTTCCCTCCCCTGCACATTTTTCACACAATCCATTCCACTCAGAAACCGAAAGGTATGAGGATAGAAGGATGTGTTGTTTTACCTGGTGTTTAGATGGGGCTCGGGGACATCACCGAATTTTGATCTACCCAGCAATATGATCATTATAATAATGGTGATAAAACATTGATAACAGTAATATGAGGTAAAAGCCTCCTTTCTTCCTTGCCAATTTCTCATATCAGGAGTCTCTCTCGTCTTGTAACGCTGTTGTTACATGTCTTATGGCTCTAGGCTCGTATATCCATGTGGATTCTCTGGTCTAATGGGGAGTCGACTCATTAATCTTTGATGGCTGCTCGTTTGGGCTGCCCTCCATCAGTTGAGCCACCACATATACACACGTACAGGGTGAGTTACATTAGAAAACCAACACCACCTTTTGTGCTGCACCAGGGTCCCTTAACTCACTCACCCACTGGACAGACCTCATGAAAAAATAATGTTGCCACTACATTTCAAACTAAACTTAAGCACTTATGGTCTTTTTTTATGTCAGGATTCAGCCTTTAGGCTACTTTCACACATTTTTAACAGAAAAGGTGCTGGCTAGAGTGCCGTCTAGACTAAAAAGCAGTAGATTTGAACACCACTCCCCCCCCACCCCGTGCTTGATGTAGGGCTTATAGCCGTCATGCATAACGCATGTGATCATTAGTAGGTCACATGAGCATAACGTACGTAGGCTGTACTTGTGCTAGGAACTCAAGAACTTGCCTAATCCTCAGAAACCTTGTTTCTCCAAGTCATGTTAAACATCAACTATGTTTTATTGTTCTCCAACAGTACTTGATTCCATTTTGTTTTTGTATGAAATTATATACAATAACGAGCACTCCCTAAAGTGTCGCTTTACTAAAGAAAAAGAGCAGAACCTCCTTTCCTACAGGATTTAGTGGAATCTTTACCAACACGCCAATTAGGACAGGATGTACACCTATGTGGGCACCTGACCATTACACTCATGTGCTTTTTGAGCATCCTATTCTGGTGAGGTCTGGTGCATAGTCATCGTTCCTATTTATCCCGAAGATGTTCAGTAGGGTCGATGTCAGGGTGCTGTGAAAGACATTTCAGGTTCTTCTAGTCCAACCTTGGTAAAGAATGTCTTCATGGAGCTTGCTTTGTGCACAAGAGGATTGCCTCATCTGGAACAGGTTTGGGCCTCAGTTCCAGTGAAGGGAAATTGTCATGCTACACAATACAAAGACATTGCATGCTTCCAAATTTGTGGCAGCAGTTTGGGGAAGAAGCACGTATGGGTGTGATGGTCAAAGGTCCACAAACGTTTGCCGATGTAGCATAGATAATACCTTCGGTTATTTCTACTGCTCCTTTTATAGAAGGCAAAATGCAGCATAATCTTTACAAATGTGTGTACACACAGTCTGGAAATGTTTACTTACTGTCATAATGGATCCAAAATAAGGCTTTAGGCAGCAGTTTAGTATCCAACCACGTCACGTACCAATGGACATCTGATAATGAACAAGGGAAGAGGGAGATAAGAGAAAAGAAGGGAGATTGGGTGTTCGCTGGGTCTCTTCCCTAAGAAAAGATGGGGGATGATCTTGTCAAAGAGGTTGCTCAGCAGATTCATCTGACCTGGGCGAGTGATAAACAAAAATGAAAAGTGGCTATACGGAACCTTACCCCCATGGTAGCCGCGGGGTCTTAAAAGTCTTAAAGTCTTAAATGTAATATTCCAAAATTAAGGCCTTAAAAAGTCTTAAATTGCTTTGCCCAAGTCTTAATTTTTTAAACAAATGTCTTAAATTTACTCATACTATTCTACAATGTGAAAACGTGGGTTTTGCGTAACATCAGTGAATTTCTTGGAGTATGCGCAAAGAGAGAAACAATATTGATACATTTTCGCGCCGGCACAATCGTTGGAGTCCGTGGTGGAGAGGAGACTCCGCGAATCGCAGCATGGGGAAGTGTCGTTTTAATCAGCAGTGGCTTTCAGATGAAAGATATCGTGATTGGGTGAGGGAGGTTCCTGGAAGCAACGTTGAAGCAAGATGCTGTGTTTGTCGAAAGACCTTGCTTGTCTTGAATGTGAAGATTTGATAAGCAATGCACATAATGACTTAAGTATATAACTTTTATAATAAAAGTATTTTTACTTGAGACATTTGTCATTATTGGGAATTTGATCTGGTGTTCTACAACTGCGTAATGGGTGCGATGTAGGTCTTAATTCTCATTTAAGTGGTCTTAAAGGAACAGTCCACCGTACTTCCATCATGAAATATGCTCTTATCTGAATTGAGACGAGCTGCTTCGTACCTCTCCGAGCTTTGCGCGACCTCCCAGTCAGTCAGACACAGTCAGACGCGCTGTCACTCCTGTTAGCAATGTAGCTAGGCTCAGTATGGCCAATGGTATTTTTTGGGGCTGTAGTTAGATGCGACCAAACTCTTCCGCGTTTTTCCTGTTTACATAGGTTTATATGACCAGTGATATGAAACAAGTTCAGTTAAAAAAATTGAAACGTAGCGATTTTCTATGCTATGGAAAGTCTACACTATAATGACAGGCGTACTAACACCTTCTGCGCGCTTCGGCAGCGCATTGATACGGAGCTCAGATATCAATGCGCTGCCGAAGCGCGCAGAAGGTGTTAGTACGCCTGTCATTATAGTGCAGACTTTCCATAGCATAGAAAATCGCTACGTTTCAATTTGTGTAACTGAACTTGTTTCATATCACTGGTCATATAAACCTATGTAAACAGGAAAAACATGGAAGAGTTTGGTCGCATCTAACTACAGCCCCAAAAAATACCGTTGGCCATACTGAGCCTAGCTACATTGCTCATTGCTAACAGGAGTGACAGCGCGTCTGACTGACTGGGAGGTCGCGCAAAGCTCGGAGAGGTACGGAGCAGCTCGTCTCAATTCAGATAAGCGCATATTTCATTATGGAAGTACGGTGGACTGTTCCTTTAAAAAGGTCTTAAAGTCTTAAATTTATGGTGGTCAAACCTGGGGAAACCCTGACCCCCCCCCCCCCCCCCCAAAAAAAAGGGATTATATGGGATGATGGATGATCCTATAATGAACAAATTTGTTCTTGCTGCATTAAAATGTTGACGTGACAATATCTCAGATATTTGCTCACTCACAAGACAGCCATATTTTTTCTTGCCCCTGCCCATGCTGTGACCTGATTGGTTGGGAGATATAAAGTGCTTTAACTTTTGGAACCACTTCTCCATGATGAAAAAATGCCAGCATACGTTTTACAAGTCTCCCGCCTTGTGGCCAATGATCACATGTAAAACCTGCGCCATAAAAGGGCTCGGCTGCAATGTAAGTTTTTGGTTTGGGGAACAACTACTTTGACTATTCAAAGTTAATCTTCCACAAACAGTTGTGCTAACTACATTGTTAAAAATCATACTGATTTATTTGGTCAGCTCAGTCTCTGGACTACACATTAACTAAAGCTGACTCTGTTAATTAAGCCAGAGCTCCACAGACTGCAGACTGTGGTTCAATGTTTGTCTTGCAGATGCGGCGATGTGCAATGATGGTTCACCAGAGAACTGGCATCAGGCCAGTAAGGCCAGTGTTAAGTGCTTGAAACTGTGGAATCACATCACATTGTCTGTGGGGAATTTGGGCTTCCATCAGGTTCCTCACAGATCTCCGTGCCATTGATCTACACTCACTCTGTAAAAATGGTGTGTGGGGGGGGAGATGCTCTGATGTCTAGTCATAGTTGATGCTGTGAGGAAGAGAAGGAAATATATTTGTAGACCATTCCAATTAGACGTTCTCGAAAAAGTTGTTTTTGCTCCTGAGTGGATTTCTGTGTCCTGCCTTAAGAACCGCACCGAAGAGCTAAATGCACCCGAGTTCCATTCATACAGACTAAACACTGCATATGTGAAAACACCCTTATGCATTTGGGGATTCACTTTTGCCTTTTTTTTTTTTTCCCTTTCTTCCTCATCCTTGTTCATGCAGCAACCCCCACTACACTCCTAGAGAGATTACTGAAGCATGTAGAGCCCTTGAGGGAATATTTGTATATGTGCTGCAGAGGGCCAAAAATATCTCTGTGCCGTGCAAGACCTTTTGGGTTTTACAGAATCTGTACTGCTGATGGTCATCGGGATATGTCCGATATGTTGAATCATGGTACCCGTACATACCGATAAATACTGATGACTCTGATGTTGCATACTTGGGGTAGTATCTCACTGGGCTGCGACAGCCTGCGACTAGTTGGAGACACAACAATTGCGATAAAATGTGCAAATCAGGGCTTTGAACCGGAATTTTTTTCCTATTGGTTCGTTCCGAACAGAAATGGAATTTTAACGTTTCCGGTTTTGGGTTCCACCATTAAATAGACGTTCCCGAACCGGTTAGAACAAAAAAATTTCGTTCCCGGAACGGTTAATTACGTTCCCTGTCAGCTGTTTAACAAATGGCTATAAAATTATGTCTCTGTCTCATCCAGCTTAAGCCAAATGTAGGCTAATTCTATTACAACCTTCATTAAATAAGACAAGAAATAATTCAAAACAATTATTATTTCAAATGTTGGTGATTTGGATTCTCAGTATGTCTTCCCGTCTACACAAACAGAAAAAGTGCCAAAAATGAAAGAGAATTCGTTTAGTGTGTTACCAAAGGCTAGTCAGGCCCTATAGAGGGCTACCGCATGACGTCACCGCGCCGTGCGATTTTGTTAGGCGCCATATTGGAAGTACACATCTATGCAAGTACATACATTCATAAACTACAGCTGAAATATAGCCAGGGCCGGTTCTGCCCTAATCTGGCCCCGGGTGCAACATCGCGCAACCCCCCCAAAAAAAAAACCACCGGTCTAAATCAGGACAACCATCACATAACTATAACTATAAACATTTTATATCAACTATTTTAACTAAATGGGCTATAATAAATAAGCCTGCAGGCAGCCACGGCGGGCTGCCTCAGAAAAGTAACCATTCAATGACACAACTGAAAGCCTGCAGCCACGGCGGGCTGCCTCAGAAAAGTAACCATTTGTCCTACCTTAAAACTCGTTTTGCATTTTCTGCCTCCTTTTTTGTATTTTCGACCCTCCGTTTATTTTCTTCCCTTTTCTGAAAACCCGATTTGTGTCCAGACATTTTGTTCTGCTACCAACGAACTAACTCGTCAGGTCTCGTCTCTCGAGCCCGCGATGATTCCCGTGGGAAGGGCAACAATTGATACATTTTTACAAACAGCCAATAGGGAGGTTGCATCGTTCAGGCTCTTCTTTGCTCAGACACTCAGTAATGCACTTACTCACTAGCAGTCCACCTTCCCGCTCTCTCCATTCAATCAGCGAACGTCACACAGGAAGTGAACCCCAGCGGGTCATAGAAACTTGCGCAGGAGAAGAATGACTATTTGTAGGCTACAGAAACTTTGAGGAACGAAATAAAAACCGGTATTAACCGGTTACCATTATTTTTAATAAGCGTTTCTGTTCCGGAACATAAAAAATAATAAAGTTTCTGGTTTCGTTTCTGTTCCATGTGAAATAGAAAAAGTTCCCGGTTTTCGTTTTCGTTCCTTGAACCGGTTCAAAGCCCTGGTGCAAATTAGCGACAATTTTCACTTGGAATCACACTGAATTGATATTCGCATATTTTATCGCAATTGCTGTGTCTCCAACTAGTCGCAGGCTGTCGCAGCCCAGTGCGATACACTCGCACTTCCTGTCTCACGGAAACTGACTTGAGAAGGGTTCGCGACGGCTTTGCGACGCATTTGCGTCTATTTTGAGAGAAATTTTGTAGCACGAATTTTTTGAACATGTTCAAAATTTCAGCGACGAACGAGCGACACTTTGCGACTCATGCGAGGAAATTGAGAAGCCCCGCGAATGTTTCAAGACACTTTTGAAACTCTCTCGCGAATGACATTTGCAATTTGTCGCCAGCTGTCGCAGCCCATTGAGGTACTGGCTTTAGTAGGAAGGCTCAGAGACTTGTCCTGGATTTTTTTCCTGAGTTACTGTTCTGCTCTGTGACATCAGGGGCTTTTCAGGAGCACTTAACAATCGCTCCACCCATGCGACAGAATGAAGTTTATTTCCAAATCCAAATGGCTGAACGGTTTAAATCTGATCTCTGAAAAGGGACTGAAAGGATAATGGCTCGACAGATTTGAGTCTTATGAAACGGTGAAGTTTTAAAGGATTATAATACGCACAGAATCTATGACCGAAGCGAAATTGAACTGAGCAAAAGAGCAAATGTTGCCTTCCCACAATGCACGTGCGATGCAAAGTTACTAGAGCATTTGATTCTTCCCTTAAGAGCTCGTCTCTCAAGCAGACAATGTTCTCCTCTAATTACTGTCCTCATGCGTGGTGTTCTCCTTACAATTCTGTACGGCACATTCCCTATAATTAAGCAGTGTGCAGGCGTCCATGCACTATAGCGTAAGGCTTAAGTGATAGATGATCATGCGTGGGTAGATGACCTATAGTAAGTGTACTCCTGCTTTCATGCGCTCTCCCTCTCTGTGTTCTTTCAGAACATGGTAAGGCGTATGGTAGGTATTAGAGGTAATAGTGTTGTCAAATGGCTTAATATTGCATGTTAGTTTTTTCAAATGTTTAGTATTATGATGATAAAGCTATAATTTTATAAAGCCACAGACAGAATAAATGTGTTGCAGTTCGATAACCACAGTGGAAGGTTGAAAGTGTCACTTCATCTTAATTCTGGTTGGTGTTTGTTCTAATATATGAAAGTTACTCAGACTTGTATAATGTGTTGTTAATTAGCAAAGAAGTGAAGCTTTTCTATGAGGTCTTTATAACATTTTATGGAAGGAGTCTCCAGTCTAGGTGCATTTTGTAACAGTCAGGACTTTCTGCTTTCTGGTTCCTCAGTAAAATGACAAAATGAAGATTCAAGAAAGGAAAAAAAAAAATTTGCGTCAGGCCAAATCACACCATCCTGGTGTTGATCGTTTTCCTATAACCACACTCAACGTTAATTCATTCGTGCACTGGCTTTACCCATGTAAAGCACCTACCTAATGTGCATTCACTGTATATCAGTGGCGAACCATTACTATTAGAGCTGGGACGTGAGCTCAGCCAAAACTTAGCCAGACACACCAAATAAACAACAGGGCAAAGGATTTTGCAGTGGATTAGCTGCAGGTTGCTTTGTTGCGTGTAGCTGTCGATGTTGATTTTAAAAGTAACAAAGTAAATTACACAGGGACATACATGTCAACCTATACGGAATGTCCGTATTTTATATGGATTTGATTCAATAAACGTAGTATACGGGCGTATAAAGAAAGTTATACGGATTCTTTAAAAAAAACTTCAATATTTATTTAGAGCTATAATCAATTCCCACGATGATAAAAGAGCGCATAACATTTACAAACATACTGTACACCACAGACAGCCAGTAAAGAGTCTTATGAAATCGCGCGTTATCTTGTGGTAGCGAGACTTCGTTCCACTTTTGATCATGCGCACACCGCGTTGCGAGAATCCCGCCAACCGTGAAAACATAGACGCCGCCTTCTGCGTAGAATCATGCGTCATCCTCGCCGCCATATTGGATGTGGCAAAGTGGAGATTCTTCAACCATCTCTGGTATAGCGTCTAGACAGTAGCCGAGAATAAAGATGCCTCATTCATGTGCTGCGTTTAACTGTACCAACAGGTTTACCGTCCAAACGAGATCACGTGGGATTACCTTTCACAGGTGAGACTGGAAAAATACTTTTCATTGTATTTGGTCATTATAACGTAATTTTACGAACAGATTTTCCTGACATTGTGGCTAATATGAAGTCTCGTGCATAATAGTCGCTCGGTGAAACCTGTCTCCAAACAACGAAGTATTTCCTTTGTAACTACGCTGATAACACTTTGTGTTTTTGTCAAACATTGGAGCTTTGTATTCATTCTGAAGGTTTATTGTTATTAATATTGAATAAAAAGTAACTGGGATATATCATTGTTAATTATCATTCAAAGTTTAGGTAAATTATTTTAATTTGCATCTTATACGGATTTTATAAGGGAAATACGGATTTTGGAGGTTGGTTATACAGGTTTGATTGACCAAAGGTTGACGTGTATGCAGGGAAATGAATACTTAAGTCTGAGTGAAAAATACTGTAGTGAGCGTGCAGCGTGGAAGAAGAGTCTGGAGACAGAAATCTTAGGCTACATCCACACGACAACGGCAACAAGATTTAAAAAAAAAAATCGCGTCCACATGGGCAACGGATCAGTAAAATATCAGGTACATATGGCAACGCAACGCTTGCTGAAAACGATGCAATACACATGCCACACCTCTAGGTGCGCTGTAAGACGGTCCCATCGGAGACACCAGAATAATAGAAGTAAGGACGCATGCGCAGAAACTATTATGCGCGAGACTTCATATTAGCCACAGTCAGAAAAATCTGTTCGTAAAATTACATTATAATGACCAAATACAATGAAAAGTATTTTTCCAGTCTCACCTGTGAAAGGTAATCCCATGTGATCTCGTTTGGACGGCAAACCTGTTGGTACAGTTAAACGCAGCACATGAATGAGGCATCTTTATTCTCCGCTTTGCCCCATCCAATATGGCGGCGAGGATGACGTATGATTCTACACGGAAGGCGGCGTCTTTAATGGTCCGGAATAAATTGAATGCTACACGTTGATGGATTAATTTGTTCTTCTATGCCCTTTTTGAGGAATGTATCGTAGGACTTAAACCAACATCTGAAGAGGTGAGATCGCTCCTTTTTTTCCCCTATTTTTGCTGGCGGGATTGACTCTGCCCTAAGGGCTATTCTCTCTCTCTCTCTCTCTCTCTCTCTCTCTCTCTCTCTCTCTCTTTGCACCATTACACAATAAATATTCACAGTGAAAATATTTTGTAAGCGCATTTCATGAACCAAGTTATAGGATTTGTTGACAACTCGCATCGAGTTCGTTACACTTCTACCCGGCGTGAAGCACGTGGTTGTGACGTCATCGTAAACAAATCCGTTCTACTCATCCAGACGACTTCGCAACAGCGCCGTTGCCAGATCTTTCCACTCTGGAACCCGTTCTCAAAAGATTTCGTTTTGGGGCACCCAAAACGCCGGTGCCGTGTGGACGCCAGGCCGAAACGATAAACAATTTTATCAGATTCGCCTGAATCCGTTGCCGTGTGGACAGGGCCTTAGTTTCTCGGTCGTTAGCCTGTACTACTTGCTCTCGATAGCACTAGCTTGATTGCTTTATTAGCATTTGCTAACACTACTGATGAGCACTACACCAGCTGGAAGGTGACTTCACTGCCGCGCTGATGGTGCCTATTCGCATTGGTCTTCAAGAAGGCTGAGCACAATACATTTTTGGTCCCTCCCACTATAAATCAAAATCTGATTGATTTGGTTAATTCATCTGTCATGTCAACATACACTGCCATGGCCTTCTGTCCCGGCAATGAAGTCCGAACCAGTGAGGGACCCAGCTCTGAACTCTTTTCAGCCTAGAGATAACAACAATAAAATCTCATTGAATAACTTGGTTTTAATGTTTTCAGCACAGTAACGCTTTCATTTCTGAAGCAAATTTGATAGAAAATGAGGCCAAATTAGAATTGGAAGAGAATAATGGTCATGAAATTATGAAAGAATGAAAGAAATTAACATTTGAAATGCTGATACGTTTGGGCCTTCTCTGAAGGCTTTGAAGGCCTTGACGGTTCCCCTCTACGATATATGCTCACTACATAATGGTATTGCAGAACCAACATTGCAAGATATATGACAAGTAGAACACTAAGGGCCTCTGCATGCTCTTGCGACAAGGCTTTCGCAGATAGCTTTTCGCAGACGGTTGTAATTTATCGTTGAGCGGGGAGTAATAGGCGTGTGCAATGTTATTCACCGCCACAATGCAAGGGGGCGCGAAGTCGCGAGATCGCTAGGAGTAGTTGGTGGGTGTGGTTAGTGGAGTGTTTATCCTCCGGTTACTTATAATGACTAGGACTGGAGTCGTATAGATGTACGTACTTCCTCACTTCCTCGATCAACCGCTCTTCGTGCTGCTCCATCCTCGCTCGTGTTTTTAAAAATGGCGGTCGTGAAAACAAACCAAACCGGGAAAGTAGGGAAGCGGAAGTGCGTGTACAGCGGATGTAGAGTGGACCAATCAGAGCCCTCTTGTCTGCGACGCTGTCTGCGAGGCTTCTGCGGTGGTCACAATTTTTGGGAGGTGCGCGCAGAGCGTCTGCGAAGGTGGGAGGGGCTACGCAGACGCCATCTGCGAAGACTGCATTGTCAGCATAAATTGGCCTTAATTGACGTTCAGACACCGAACCAACAAATGGAGTTAGGAAATAACTTTTGAGGGAAAGACCTTGCCTTCACGTAGCACCTTGTTCCTAGATAACTTCCTATAAAATTCCCATTTATCTCTTTCTGTGCGCCTGACGGATTTCCCCCACACACCACTTCCCCGTCTCCTTCCTATAAAACGACTTGGATAGGCAGTAACCAGAGCCCGGGATCATCATCTCATCTCATTATCTCTAGCCGCTTTATCCTTCTACAGGGTCGCAGGCAAGCTGGAGCCTATCCCAGCTGACTACGGGCGAAAGGCGGGGTACACCCTGGACAAGTCACCAGGTCATCACAGGGCTGACACATAGACACACAACCATTCACACTCACATTCACACCTACGGTCAATTTAGAGTCACCAGTTAACCTAACCTGCATGTCTTTGGACTGTGGGGGAAACCGGAGCACCCGGAGGAAACCCACGCGGACACGGGGAGAACATGCAAACTCCGCACAGAAAGGCCCTCGCCGGCCACGGGGCTCGAACCCGGACCTTCTTGCTGTGAGGCGACAGCGCTAACCACTACACCACCGTGCCGCCCAGCCCGGGATCAGTGACACTTAAAACAAATATCAAAATAAATGGGTCTTTTGATACTATATACTGTACATGACATTCATTTCTATAGGGAGTTTAGGAAATCTGTATTTTAATGGAAGGGTGTTTTCCTCCCCCAAATACACAAATGTAATGACGACAATTACAAACTGAATTTTTTTTTTTTTATGACATTCCTAGTAGGCAGTGAAGGATAAATGCTGATGTTGTGTGTGCAGTAAGTGGTTGTGAAAGCCCAGTCAGTGGCTCACTTCATGAGAAAGGGAATAAGAAAAAATTTAAGAGAGTTCTACACATTGATCAACTAATGCTGTAAGTGTGCAGGACACAGAGGACCTATTGTATGTACACTAGACTACGAAAAGCAAGCTGCACATGAAGAAGAACAGCAGTGGTACTTATGCTTTGACGCTCTAGTATTAACTTTTCTGCACAGGAGTGAGCTCGGGATTAGCTCTGGGCTTCCAAACTATGCAGAATATGCAGGGTAGATTCAGGGTTGACAAGTTGTTATTGTTTCAGCAGTGAAATACCTTGCAGTGGTTTCCTGATTCTAAGTCTTGGATACATCATGCAAAGAAAATAATCTGAACCAGTATTCGGACATTTCTGTATTACGATTCCCTCACGCACCAAAAAAAAAAAAAAAGAGAGCTAATTGTGGCGGCACGGTGGTGTAGTGGTTAGCGCTGTCGCCTCACAGCAAGAAGGTCCTGGGTTCGAGCCCTGGCGCCGGCGAGGGCCTTTCTGTGCGGAGTTTGCATGTTCTCCCCGTGTCCGCGTGGGTTTCCTCCGGGTGCTCCGGTTTCCCCCGCAGTCCAAAGACATGCAGGTTAGGTTAACTGGTGACTCTAAATTGACCATAGGTGTGAATGTGAGTGTGAATGGTTGTCTGTGTCTATGTGTCAGCCCTGTGATGACCTGGCGACTTGTCCAGGGTGTACCCCGCCTTTCGCCCGTAGTCAGCTGGGATAGGCTCCAGCTTGCCTGCGACCCTGTAGAACAGGATAAAGCGGCTAGAGATAATGAGATGAGATGAGAGCTAATTGTCTTCTGTTTACAGGCTGTATGTATGACAGATATGATTAAAGTAGTAGTTGGGAAGCTATTAGTTTGACATGGAGCCTATAAAAATTTACTGGAGGCTGTTATCAAAATAACATTTAGAGCAAGTTTAACTTCACTTAAGATGAGCCCAGGTAATATTTTAACCTTTTGCTAAACAGCATGTGTAGAACATTTGGGATTTGGGAACAAACTCCTTAACACTAATAAGCACTAATGGAGATTTCAGATGAACATTTTTTTGAACAGTTAAGGATGATTGTTTTTGGCTGTGCTTGTGAAAAATTTTTTCCCCTTGATAAATAAGTTTCCACCCCCCCAAACCTGTTTGGAGTGCTCATTTCTGGACCTGTGTCCAATTTCTGTGGGATAGTGTGCACTTTTTTTTTTTCTCTCTCTACACACATTCAATCGGACCTTTGTGGCAGGACAGGAGATTCCACGACTCTTGGCTGGTTGTTTCCAGGACACCGTTCCAAGAAATTGTAGCATCTTTGACCATCGAACTTGAAGTTGACGCAGAGATGGTCCGTGAGTGATAATGGTGTGTATGTGTATGAATGCAGGGCATTATGGGACTCCTGCACTAATCCCAAATGTATTGTAACTATGTAATGAAGGTATATCTCACCCCAAGTCTTCGAAATATATCCGCAACACTTCATATGTTTGGTGCAAAACTTAACCCCAGGGTTTGGCTGTATTCACGAACTTCTTACTTCCTGGTACAATACTACCTTAAGCTTTTGGAGATATGGCTGAATGATACCACATTGTACTGAAAAAGAAAAAAGTAATTCTGATTGTCCAATATGGCCGTTTCCATAGGATTTACGGTTTCAATTTCTAGATTATAGTAATTCTCAGTGTATCCTCAACCTCATCTATGTGATATCGCTGAAAAACTGAATAGCATTTAAAGCATATACTGTAATTTCAGGAAAGATTTTAGGTGAGATAGATGTCCATTGTTTATTCGCTACATTATCCTCATGGCTCCAATGCAGAAGTAAAGAAGCAAAAATTAGACACCAAACATGATTGCTTACTCAACTTTACTCTATACACATTCGCTGGATATGAGCAATCTCATGCTCTGATAGCCCACTCTACTACTAGGATATCGGCTCATATACCGTGAGTAGAGAAAAACAAAATGGCGGAGTGTGTTGCTGAACCAACCGAGGATGAACTAAACTCTACCCGAAAACAAATCCCCCAAAATACAAAAAAAAGCATTTTAAAGTATTTGATGGAAAGAACGTCCCCCCGCCCCCAAGAATTATTATAGCACTTTTCACAAATTGCTACTGTCATTTCACCGGTTTGTTTACGTTCTAAGCAGAAATAATTTTGTCGGACGTTTTGTATCAAGTTTTTATTTCTCGAATTTGCAAAAAAAAAAATTCCGTTTCTCAAAATCCAGTGACTGTGGATAGAATAAAAGTTATTCTTCTCAATCTCATCGTACATGGCTTAAAGCCAACTCGGCACTACGTCTCTCGTCGGCTATCAGCTCATGTACAACTCGATTTCGTGGAATAACTGTTAAATATTTTGTGACCATGCAATTATAACTTTGTTTGACTGTCAAGACAGGGAGTGCTATTACGCTACGTTCACACTGCAAGGCTTAATGCTCAATTCCGATTTTTTTGTGAGGTCGTTCACGTTAACAAATATATGCGACTTGTATGTGATCCTCAGTATGAACGAAAAGCGACCTAAAAGTGTTCCGCATGCGCATTGCAGGATACGACGACGTCACACGCAGTGAGCATGGCCAGTGTTTACGGAAGTAAAACCGCCCGGTTGCGGTATGACCCATCCAATCTAGCTTGAATAGCTGTATCCCCCCAAATGGAAATCAGCTCCCTAACCTCTGCGTCCTTCCATTGAGAAGATTCAGAACCTTCACAGCCCGAAGCGTCCCTCGCATTGATGTCATGCGCAGGGGCACAGATACGTTTTTTGAACTGTGGGGGACAAAAAACTGGGGGGGGGACAAAGCTGCCAGCAAACCAACCCCAACCCCGATATGCCTGTCAAACTTGTTGTTAGTAACCATAGCAACCAAGCTCGAGCTCGCAACCTGTGCAGTCTGCGCAGCTCAACCAACCGAATATCAGTCTTTGTTTTGTTTTATGTGAGTTGTTGCAACTATGTATACACTGCTGTGCACCTCAATAAACCGAATGGTAATTAGTCTTTTGATTTTTCCTTGAGGTTTGCCTTATGCAAAGAAAGACAGCATAGATGTTTTTTCCTCCCTATAAGTGGGGGGGGACCGAACGAGGTGAATTTAAATCTGGGTGGGACGAGTCCCACCCTCTATCTGCGCCCGTGGTCATGCGCCATGTTGTAACTTTTTTTGAGAGACCCGCCGCCTACTTCAGCGCAGAATAGTGACGTTTGTGGCTTGTTGATGACGTGCAAGTCGGATGAATGCGACCTGGTGGTTCAGACTGAAGTCGCATATGAAAAGATCGGATAGGAATCGGAATTAGGACCACATATCCAAACGGCCTGGGTCGGATTTGAAAAAATCGGATCTGTGTCGTTCATATTGTCAATAAAAGATCGGATACAGGTCACATATGGGCGAAAAGATCGGATTTGAGTCACTTCAGCCTGCAGTGTGAACGTAGCCTTAGAGAAACATAATCAGTGGGGGAAAAGGTGCTAACACTGGAGAATCCTTTCAGAAATACCAAATGATCTCATCTCATCTCATTATAGCCTCGGTCACAACCGGCCGTACGTGCTCCTACGGCCGGTCTACGTGCAAAAAACGCAAGAAACGCACGGAGGGCGCACGTGAAACGCACGAGAGCGCGCGTGTGACGTGCTGATTTTCGAGCCGTAGACCGGCCGCAGAGGTTCTTTGTCATGTCAAACAAACTCTACGGGCGCTTACGTTTTTTTTCAGGTTGCAAGACAAACTTACGGCCAACGCGCGTCTTTCTCCATGAACAAAAAAAAAAAACGCAGCGATTTGGGAAACGCCAAAAATCGCACGGCCAAAAAATCGTACGTCCGGTTGTGACCTAGGCTTATCTCTGGCTGCTTTATCCTGTTCTACAGAGTCGCAGGCAAGCCGGAGTCTATCCCAGCTGACTGCGGGCGAAAGGCGGGGTACACCCTGGACAAGTCGCCAGGTCACCAAATGATCTTCTCACAGAAATGTAACCATAACAGTAATTACACATTTATTAAAGATGGACGGATGTTTTCGATCGCCAATGGAAAATTTGGGGTGGATGTGGAGAATCCATGCCTGCGCAAGTTGTTGCGATAGAAATAAGTACGGGAGCCGCTACAGCTACTTTCAGAGCTGGCGTTCTAGAAAATGAATCAACAAATGACCAGTCAGATTTGAGAATTCAACAGCAGTGTGGTATTAACTGTTATAATTCCAAGGATGGGCGGCACGGTGGTGTAGTGGTTAGCGCTGTCGCCTCACAGCAAGAAGGTCCTGGGTTCGAGCCCCAGGGCCGGCGAGGGCCTTTCTGTGTGGAGTTTGCATGTTCTCCCCGTGTCCGCGTGGGTTTCCTCCGGGTGCTCCGGTTTCCCCCACAGTCCAAAGACATGCAGGTTAGGTTAACTGGTGACTAAATTGAGCGTAGGTGTGAATGTGAGTGTGAATGGTTGTCTGTGTCTATGTGTCAGCCCTGTGATGACCTGGCGACTTGTCCAGGGTGAACCCCGCCTTTCGCCCGTAGTCAGCTGGGATAGGCTCCAGCTTGCCTGCGACCCTGTAGAAGGATAAAGCGGCTACAGATAATGAGATGAGATGAGAATTCCAAGGATTCAGTTTGAGAAAAGAGGAAAATTTTGTTTTACATTTACTTTTTCTCACTGAACTATCGCTTGAAGGCAGAGTGTGAATCACAGCACCGGTGTATAATCCATCATCAGTGCAGCTAGCAGAAGTTTAGCTTTAGGCGTGCTGTTGGAGCTGAAGGGGAATACAATCAATTTGCACATTTTGTATGGCTCCACAGGCATCACAGTTCGAGAAAGGCCACTGTAGATTTATTGATTTTTTTTTTTTCACATCACGAAGACAAAAACAAAATCTGCTTTCTCTACCTCTCTTCTGTTTTCTTCTCTCCCCTTCCCCCTTTAATGCACTCTATAGTTATGACTCAAGTCACGTGACCACGGGTTATAGGCTGTCTCATCAGGGATTTTCCAGCTTCACTACTGGTTCTCAAACAGGCTTGACTAGGGCGAGTGTGTGCGCGCACATGTCCTGTGTTTCATCACTGTGCCCTTCGTGGGTGTTGTCAATGTTATATTTGCATGTCCTTGAAAATATAGAATCTGTGCACATCTGGTAGATGTTCCTGATGTTGCTGGTGCAGCAGTGCCGACGTTAGCATCATTCTCTCTCGCTCTCTCTTTTACCTCTCCTCCCTTCCCCCACTCTTACCAGCTCAGCAGACGTGGAGGTGTTTTTTTTTTTTTTTCTTTTTCCTTTTTTTTTTCTTTTCTTCTCCACATCGTCCTAAGAACACGCACTCTGCAGGGAAATCTGTTTTGTTTGAGTGCCTCATGCTGATGGAGGCATCCTCTCTCGTCAAAGGCAGTCAGTGAAAGCTCAGGGACATGCTTTCCACTAGCAGGTGGCTGGGAGCGGAACGGGAGCCCTGTGCATTTTGGGAATTAAATTCCAAAAACAATGCGTTTTAGATTTGTCAGCACCATTAACTTAATGAGCAGCTGAATATATAACGTGATGGTCCTGAATATTGTGGATGAACACAAATGATGTCCGACTTGAGAACGGATCTTTCGTTTGGTTCTTTTTAATGAATCGGTCAAAATCTAAATCAATTTTTTTTGTTTGTTATGGGTTCAGTACAATCCTGTCAATCTAATAATTTAACATCGGAATTGTTGTAACGTATTAAAGGTAGATGATTTTGAATTGAACTGATAACACATACTGGTGGAACCCATAAACCCATAAATGATTGACTCAGTTGGTGAACTGACCACCATGTTCAGCCATGTTTTCTGCCTGAATGAAAGCTATTGACCTAGTTGGCTTGGCGTCCTGTTGCTGTTTGCCAGTCTGATTGCCTGTCTGGTGAAATCGAAATGCACTGAACTGAGCTAACGCCACACAGGTTGAATGGATAAATGACACAAAAGACTCATTCACTGAACCAAATGTTAGTTACTGGTGTTGGCCATGTTCTACTGAAGGAGCTGACTCTTAAAAACATGCCAGTGAAGAGGTTGAATCCAAGATCTACCAAACTCGCCAGTTATCATTTACCTCAAAATTATGAATATGGATCAAAGTGGGGAAAACTTGCTAAAGATGCACATCCAAAAGGGTAGTGTACGTTGTTGATAAATGGCCTTCAAAAATATTCCTTGAATCCCTTAAAATGGTAGGTATGAACTCTGATGGACGAGAATTTTATCTGGCGTAGTTTGGAGTTGAATTGATTCGGTAAACTGAGGTGGTGTTTACATTAGACCGTATCAGCGGATCATCAGATTAACGTTTTTAAAACGATTCGCGTGCACACAGCAACGCCAATACACGGATACGCTAATCACATGACTAATTAGACGGCACGTCACATGATCCCAGTGCGTATCGGGCATGCGCAAGTCACTCACCACTTGCAAGTGGAAGGATGGCAAGCGAACACCTTCTCCAGCAGATAAACACACCTGGCTGTGATGTTCATGTTCTCACTGAGTTTAAGCGCCTGAAGGAGGTAAATAAGTTGAAATGTGTAAATAAACCTCAGTGCGGCTCAGCGCTTCCTCCTGCGCTCCAAATCACTCCGCCCTGAACAGCGAGTGCCCTCTGGAGGGTGCGCACTCTGGTCCTGCGCAGCTCACAGAGTGCGCGAGTGAAGCGCACGAGCAGCGATTCGGGATTGAGCCGCTGTGTGTGTGATCCCAACGCCAGCGAATCAGAAAGGTGGATGTCACAGTGACGTTGTCCAATGACGACATCAGCTAGAGCTCAGCACAGCGTTTCCTCGTTCCTCAATGTTTACACAGCACCGGATCAGATACGAACTGGGTTGAATACGTGGGCCCTGGCGGATTCAAGTTGTTCCGCCTGTGGAGTCGTTTCCCGGTGTTTTAATGTGCACAGACAGTGCATCCGCGACGAAAACGAGACGGATACGGTCTAATGTAAACACCACCTGAATCAAGCTTTCCACCACTAATTGTGGTTACGATAAACAATTGCAGATTTATATCTGAATGATACAGCATTCTGCTGGTTTGCTGACTGAGGAAATATTACCACGGTGTTGTTTTTAAATCATGATAATTGCTTCGGCATGTTAAAATTTAATTCGGTTGCTACTGTAACTGCGGGAAAGAACTGTTACTGGCAAACAAAACTTGAATTTCTCATGCTTTGAGTTGTTGACTGGAGCTAAAAACATTAACACTCCTCATCTCATCTATAAGATGTGATGAATGCTGTATATGGAATGAAGGATTCCTGGTTTAGTTCTGGGGCCATTGTCCGGGACGATAACTTGAATTATAATACATAGGGCCAAATTACTCAATTCTGATTGGTCAATCAAGGAGGGCTTTGTTCCTTAACACGGGGCCGTATTTCTGAAATGCTATTGGCTAGTTCGTTGCTTGGTTACGGTTCCAAAAATTAGCAAATTTTGTCAACAAAATGGCTTTTGTAAAGAAGTTCCAATAAAATTTTGTAAACCACTTTCAAAATCCTCGTGTCGTGTTGCCGTGTCATGATGAAAGACGCTTTAGAAACTGATTCAAACGTGAATGTTGTGAACTTGAATGGCTTCCGAAGTATGAATTTGGCCCTAGATATTATAAACAAGTAATCGTATGTGGTTCCTTGTAAAATTTAAGGATCAATTTCATGAGTGATTTTAAATCACTCGTGAAATTGATCCTTAATTTTACTCAGCCCCATATGATTACCTATACTAGTAAGGAGAAGAATTTGCATTTTATAATATTCTCTAATGCCCCGACAAAGCATGTTTTGGTTTTTTTTTTTTTTTGGTTGGTTGGTTGGTTGGTTGGTTGGTTTTTTTTTTTTTTTTTTTTTCTTAGTCTGAGAGAGGTACTTTGCCAAAATATTTTACACATTTCTAATTACCTCTGGGGCGGCACGGTGGTGTAGTGGTTAGCGCTGTCACCTCACAGCAAGAAGGTCCGGGTTCGAGCCCCGTGGCTGGCGAGGGCCTTTCTGTGCGGAGTTTGCATGTTCTCCCCGTGTCCGCGTGGGTTTCCTCCGGGTGCTCCGGTTTCCCCCACAGTCCAAAGACATGCAGGTTAGGGTGACTCTAAATTGACCGTAGGTGTGAATGTGAGTGTGAATGGTTGTCTGTGTCTATGTGTCAGCCCTGTGATGACCTGGCGGCTTGTCCAGGGTGTACCCCGCCTTTCGCCCGTAGTCAGCTGGGATAGGCTCCAGCTTGCCTGCGACCCTGCAGAACAGGATAAAGCGGCTAGAGATAATGAGATGAGATAATTACCTCTGGCAAGGAGGTTGGTGGAAGAGTGTAACATGGGCCAAGGAAGAACCCATTATTTTGAGACTGATGCACAAATTCAATTTCACTTTTGCTAATGTTGCAAGATAAGGTAATTGGCCTTGGTGGTAGTCTACACTCAAAAATGCCATACATCTTCAAATCCAGTAGATGGCGGTAATGTTAAATAGTGACAAAATATAGCCAGTGTAGAAATACGATGACTCTATCACAATCCACATTCTAGTTCTAATAGTTTTAGAACTATATCCAGATATATAAAGTGGTTGTGGTTGCAGATTTGCATATCCTAGGAGACTTGAATGTTGTCCTTGGTGGAGGTCTTCACTCTCTGAGTACCTTCTAGGTACTTTGGATCAATCACTTTGGATTGAAATTCAGTGCAGTGGAAGTTAAACACCAAACCAGTACTGACCCAGTTTGTCTTTCTCTTGGCTCTGATGCTAATGTGCTGTCAGAGAGATCTTTCTCTGTCCATTATCTCACTATCTGGAAAAGAACGTGCTCGGACTCTGTTTGATAGCTGCTAATCAGATTGTTACATTCTGATCTGTAATTTCTCATTTGATAAGCATTTTGCTATTGTGGTGATTTGTCTCTAGGTTCCGGTCTTCTGGTCTCATCCAGACCAGAAGACCACAGCTGCTGGAAGGTTTCTAGCAGGAATGTGATAAATGGTGCGCGCACACAGCTTCCTGAGCATCAGTGCCTGTTGTCAAGGAAACCCAGACCCTCTTATAAGAAGCATCTCTGTTTCTGAGTTCAGTTCAGGATGTTTGACACCAATTCCTCTTGCCATTTAGTTAAGCTTGGTGTTGATTCAGGTGGCCAAGCTGTATAAACCCTATGTGCTCATGTGCGTTCATTTAAAGGAATCAAACTTAACCAGCACTTAACCTTGAGGGGACCTCAGAAAACAAGGGGGGAAAAAAGGCTTCAGACATGCTAATTACATTATAGCCTTGTTTAAGTATGATCATAAGATTGTAGGATGCCAGGAGCAAAGTGAAGAAAATGAAAATAAAGTGACTGTCAAGATGAGAAATTTTATCAGTCTCTGGAACAATATCTTTGGACGTTATTCACTGTGGAAATGAGCAAAGACAGAAGAATACGAAATCGGTGCTCCTTAATTATAACACAGCCTTCTTAAATAAAGTCGGATCATAAAAGCCAGGAGCAAATGCAAGACTAAGAAAGTGACGAAAGCAGAAAACTTTTCGGTCGATGTTTGTTTGTTTCTGTTTAGTCATGAAACTAGAGGTCTGCGCGGGTCGGATTTTTCAGTCCCGCCCGCGCCCGCATTGTGCAGTCCCGCTCCCGCAAAGAATTATGATTTTCAGTCCCGCTCCCGCCCGCGCCTGCCATATTTTGTCCCGCTCCCGCCCGCAAATCCCGCATGATGCAGACGTTCGCGTTATTTCTCAGGAAAGTTCTTGTCTTGACACAGCGTGATGGTGCCCCGCCCCCTACTTTGAGTGGATTTGAGCATAAATATCTACAGCTCACGTTCACGTTTGTTATTATTTACCTTGTTTCTGAATTCGGAATGTTGAAATGGCAACATGTAGACCAAATAATAATAATTATTTAAGTAGGCTAATCATTTAAGTATGCGCTCTCCCGTGGTGCGTAGAGCTCTGCTCTTCTGCCATGATCGGAGATCTCAAACACGGAAGAGGAAAGGAATCAGAAACGTACGAGAGATATTTATCCTCTCCTGGATCAGAATCAGGATCAGAATTCTGATGACCAGCTCATCTAAGGTGTCATTGAGGCATCATGTTAGTGTGGGTCACTGGAGGCTGGGTGTGAACGGCGAGTCATTAGAGTGATCAAAGGATTGCCCGTTAGGGTGATCAATGGCAATCTGACTCTCTCTGCAAATTTAGGCATCTTAAAATGTTTTTATTAATGCCAAATAAAATATCCAGCACAAATTATATATGATAGACATAAATTAATCTCATCTCATTATCTCTAGCCGCTTTATCCTTCTACAGGGTCGCAGGCAAGCTGGAGCCCATCCCAGCTGACTACGGGCGAAAGGCGGGGTACACCCTGGACAAGTCGCCAGGTCATCACAGGGCTGACACATAGACACAGACAACCATTCACACTCACATTCACACCTACGGTCAATTTAGAGTCACCAGTTAACCTAACCTGCATGTCTTTGGACTGTGGGGGAAACCGGGGCACCCGGAGGAAACCCACGCGGACACGGGGAGAACATGCAAACTCCACACAGAAAGGCCCTTGCCGGCCCCGGGGCTCGAACCCAGGACCTTCTTGCTGTGAGGCGACAGCGCTAACCACTACACCACCGTGCCGCCCACATAAATTAATAATTTATAAATTTTATTTTAAACACGTTTTTAGTTAGCGGGACTGCAGCTTATCACCGCTCCCGCCCGCGCCTGCATTGTGCACTCGCGCCCGCAATGAGCTTTCAAAATTTGTCCCGCGCCACACTGCTTTGCGGCGGGTCCCGCGGGACTCCTGCGGGAGTGCAGGGCTCTACATGAAACCATTACAAATCTGTTTTTTGGAAGAGCTTTAATTTATATTGCTTTTATTCTCTGTTCTTATTCCAGTCATACATAATTTTAACACTGTCAATAAAAAAAAATAATAATAATACAGTAAGATGGTCACTAGCTGATGCCGTGCTTTACAGCCAGTCGGAGCTCAGAAATTTTCCTGGTTCCCTGAGCAACAGGTGCACTGAAAACAACAAATCCTTCGCTCTGGTTCAGAGACAGCAGTGCATTCTGGGAAGAAGGTGAATGCTGGTACCGTGTTACCAGGAGTATAATAGTGGGCATCTGTTGAGCAGGGGATTAGGAGCGATTTGCCCCTTTTGTTTGGGTCTCCTGTTTGCTCATGATAAGGCTGCTGCTCTTTGTGTGCTGCTGCTCATAAGGCTCCCATTTATCTTTTGTGTGTGTACATGTGTGAGAGCGTAGAAAGACGGCAAGTGCACAAGCAGAGGATCATAACTGGCATAATGAAGCATGATCTTTGTAAATGGGACCCTCCTATTCTTTCTGTCTCCATCTCTCCACAATGCACATGATCTCAACGCTGGAGCCTGGTTTCAGGTGCCATGGATTTATCAGGAATTCCATACGGGTCCAGAGTCTGAGGGCCTGTATCACTTACACAGACGTATATCTCCCTGATTAAACCAGGTTTTGGTTACAGCAGGGGCCAAAAGTCTGAGTCCGTGACCGAAAAGCTGTTTCATTTCTTAATGCAATTTTGTCAAATTCTATTTCTCTTGTTTTGTTACTGATATAAATCATCTCAAGTCCCTGTTGACATTTTTAGGACCGAGTGCGACTTTCTGTAATTTCTAAACATGAACAAATTTCACTTTATTGCCAAACGCTGGAAAATTATGCAGAGGATGTATTCCACAACTGGAATCACCTTTTTCTTTTCTTTTTTTTTTCCTCTCGAGAATCACAGGAATCACTTTTGACTCCACCTCCATGCCCCAACTCCCAGTGTTTAAACCTGAAAGTAATTCCGACACGGTTGCCAGATTTCCCTGGGTTCGTGCTTGTATATCAAATTGGAATAGTTTTGGAATGAAGTTTTGGGTGGAGGGTGTTTTTTGTGGGGTGGGGTGGGGTGATGAGTTTAAAAATCATGAGCAATCTCTAAGATTTAGTTTTAAAGCTTATAAACAGAATTAAAGTTAAACAGCTTCCAAATTTCCAGGCTGTAGCAGAAAAAGGGAAAGTGTAAGTAGAAACGGTGTGTCTACAATGTGTACAGAGGAATTTCTGTTCCAAAGATTGGGAAAGGGAATGGAGTGGATGGTCGTGCCGGATGGTGGTGGTGGGTGATTGATTTAAAAAAAAAAAAAAAAAGACGCCACAGATCAGAAATGCGTGCCCTTGGTGGGTGACCTTGTTTCCCATGCAAAGACTTAAAGTCTAATGGGCCTTTTCCACTACCCTTTTTCAGCTCACTTCAGCCCAACACAGCTCGCGTTTCGACTACCTCAGAGCAGCACGACTGAGCTCACTTCAGCCTTACTCAGCACCCAAAACTCGCACGGTTTTGGAGTGGGGCTGAAGTGAGCCCAACCGAGCCGAGTGGGGCTAGGGGCGTGAGGAGACACTCCCCTGTGCACTGATTGGTGAGGAGGAGCGTCCTCACATGCCCACACACGCCCCGCGAGCATGCTGGGATCTGTAAACACCGTAAACCTGGAAGAAGAAGAATTACGACAAAGAAGAAGAAGATCAGAAAACTAGCACCAAGACCAGCAACACTAACGACTCCATGTCCTCCATGTTTATTGTTTACTATCCGGGTCGTGAGACTACCGCTTAAGGTCACTGATGTCACTGTTTGCGCCGCCTAACGACATCACGTGACGTCCACCCACTTTCGCTAACTCCACCCAATGTGTCCACTCACTTTCGCTAACTCCACCCAATGTGTCCACCCACTTCCAGCCAGCACGGTTCAGCGCGGTTGTAGTCGAAATGCAACCCCAACAGCCCCACTCAGCTTGACTCAGCACCGCACAGCTCAGCCCAACTCAGCCGCGTTGGTAGTGGAAAAGCCCCATAAGATCTCAAGTTAAAGTGGAAAATTGTGTAAATTAGTTTTTTTCTGGGATTTTTTCATTGTATGATGTCATTATAGTGAAAGATTTCACTTCAACATCTTGGTGATGTTCCTGTTCTCAGTTGTTGGAGTGATGGTCAGTGTTTTGATCAGAACCTGCCAAACTGAGGAGGTAAGAGTGTGTGTGTGTGTGTGTGTGTGTGTCCTAATGAAATTGGCTAGAGGAGTTGCCGAGTCAGCTGACCTGTGTTAACCAACATGCGCTGAAATGAAAGTGTTGATTTATGTGCACTACGGGCGTGTCCACAGGCCCTCGTCACCTCTGACCTACTAACCTGAAGGAGCATCTTTTCAGAACATGCCATGGTAATGATGATTAATAGTTATTCCACGAAATCAAGTCATACACGAGCTGATAGCTGACAAGGCACATACTGTAGCGCCAAGTTGACTATAAGCCATGTAAGATAAGACTGAGTGGAATAACTGTTTTATTCTATCCATATTCACTGGATTTTGAGAAACGAAGCATTTTTATTTTTTGCAAATTCGATAAATAAAAACTTTATATAAAACGTTCGCCCAAATCATTTCTGCTTAGCATGACAAAAATGCAAAAAAAAAAAATTGTCCTTACCATCAAATATTTTTATAATTTTTTTTTGGGGGGGTTTTGTTTTTGAGTAGCGTATTTATCTCGTCCTTGGTTGGTTCAGCAAAATGCTCTGCCATTTTGTTTTTCTCTACTCACGGTATATGAGCTGATAGCCTAGTAGTAGAGTAGCCAATCAGAACACACGATTACTCATATCCAGTGAATGTGGACATAATTGTGGATATGTAATTTTTTCAGTGTACATCATGGATATAGTGGGGTGTTTTATTTTTGTTTTTTCCCCCCGATATGACTTCATTGTATTTCTCAGTCAACCTCCTTAAAAAACCAAAATTAAAAAAAAAAAAATCTCGTTTCAACCCAAAGCTCTATCACGTTTTTCTGCTTCCATATGTGTAGGTCACACAAATAGGCTGCTGACTAAGGCTACATCCACACGACAACGGCAACGAGATTTTTTTTTTTTTTTAAATATCGCGTCCACATGGGCAACGGATCAGTAAAATATCAGGTTCATATGGCAACGCAACGCTTGCTGAAAACGATGCAATACACATGCCACACCTCTACGTGCGCTGTAAGACGGTCCCATCGGAGACACCAGGACAATAGAAGAAGTAGACGTATGCGCATAAACCCCTTCTTCTGTAGCATCAGCCACATAAAGTTTTGATTATTAGTCAGTAGCGTAAAATAGTATCTATTGTCTAAGACACTTATTTATATTTCATATTAAAACGTCTATGTAAATTTAATACATAGAAAGCCTGGCCAGGCGCTGAACGTTCTTCTGCCTTCACTTTAAGAGAAATTCAGGGCGAGCATGAGCCTCGGTTCTTCCCTGTCACTGTCACCTTCTCACTCCCTGTCCTATGGTTATAGTCCCTTTTAAATCACGTGCTCGTTTTTTGAATGGAGACGCGGAAAGAGGAATGAATGGGGGTAGATGGAGAGAGAGAGGAATGAACGGGGGTAGATGGAAGCCGGTACGCCAACATTCTGAGATCCTCCAGAATTCTTTAATGGTCCGGAATAAATTGAATGCTACACGTTGATGGATTACTTTGTTGTTCTACGCCCTTTTTGAGGAATGTATTGTCGGACTTAAACCAACATCTGAAGAGGTGAGATTGCTCCTTTTTTTTTTTTCCCTATTTTTGCTGGCAGGATTGTCATGTGGTTGTGACGTCATCGTAAACAAATCCGTTCTACTCATCCAGACGACTTCGCAACAGCGCCGTTGCCAGATTTTTCCACTCTGGAACCCGTTCTCAAAAGATTTCGTTTTGGGGCACCCAAAACGCCGGTGCCATGTGGACGCCAGGCCGAAACGATAAACAATTTTATCAGATTCACCTGAATCTGTTGCCGTGTGGACAGGGCCTAAAATGCCAGGTTGCCCCCAAATAAATTAGCAGTAACGACCCCTCTAGTGGCTTTTGTAGGCCGTCAGGGATGTTTGCTGCACTTTCGTGGTGCATTAGAGGGGAGACATGGAGGCTTAAATGCCCCCTTAAGATTTAGAGCTCCTAGATAATTTCCCAGCAGGTTCTGTCTGATGGAAGGCGATTGTGTTTCTAAAAAGGTTATAAAGGAACACAACAAGACATGTGGCTATCATTTTTAACTATCGGATGTAATCAGGATCCAGAAGTAACAGCAGAAAATTCTGGGAACTATTTGCTGTTTTTCTGACATTAGCACTCGTATAATTGATGGTGTACGCGTTTGACATAACGGTTCTAATTAGGCCTGATTGTATAATTGCCTGCTGTCTGAATGATGCTAATGGGTCAGAAAGTGGAGCACATATCAGAGACTTGGATGTGTTTACTTGAAACGCCTGCAGAGAGAGAGAATGCGTTGCTTGAACAAAGGGTTAGAAGGGCGAAACCAGTTGCTCTCTGCCACGTTCTGGGAAATTACGTAGATTTGGAAAATGAACATTGCATCAGATAATAGCTCTGTTCCTCACCCAGTTGTCTTGTTGTGGTAACTTGGGTGGTTCCTCCTGGTTTACTGATGAAGCATCCATCTACTAGAGGGGAACAGTCAGGGCCTTCTAGGCATTCAGAGAATGCCCAAACATATCAGCATTTCAAATATTATATTTAATTTTTCCTTCTTTCATAATTTCATTATAACTAGTCTCTTCTAATTCCAATTAGGCCTCATTTTCTATGAAATTTGCTTCAGAAATGAAAGGGTTACAGTCCTGAAAACATTAAAATCGAGTTATCCAGTGAGATTTTTTTGTTTGTTGCCTTGAGGCTGAGAAGAGTTTCGAGCTGCTCACTCATTGGTTCAGACTTCGCTGCTGGGACAGAAGGCCATGGCAGTGTATGTTTATATAGGAAGTGACCGATGAATTAACCAATCAGATTTTGATTTGTAGTGGGAGGGACCAAAAATGTATCTCCCTAGACCTTCTCGAAGGCCAACATGAGCTTACCAGCGAGTCAGTGCCGTCAGCACAGCAGTAAACTCACCTTCCAGTCGGTGTAGCGTTTATCAGTAGTGTTAGCGAATGCTAATAAAGCGGTCAAGCCAGTGGTATCGAGAGCAAGTAGCACAGGCTAACGACTGAGAAACTAAGACTTCTGTCTCCAGACTCTTCTTCCACGCTGCGCACTCGCTACAGTATTTTTCACTCGAACTTAAGTATTCATTTCCCGATGTAATTTACTTAGTTACTTTTAAAGTCAACATGGACAAGTACAAGCAACAGAGCGACCTGGCAGCCTGCCACTAATCCCTTGCAAAATCCTTTACCCTGTTGCTTTTTTGGTGTGTCTGGCGAAGCTTTGGCTGAGCTGAAGTCCCAGCTCTAATAGGTTTGCTACTGCTATCCACGGTACGTATTATCATTTTATCGCCTAGGCCTATCAACATGGATGAGGTCCTCAAAGCTCCAGTCCCCCCCGGTTTTTTCATTCTTGGTTTAATTTCTGTTCTTCATTTCTCCAAGAAACTCTGACTCAAGTTGTGCTGCCACAAAAGAATCCCTCAAACTCTTGGAGTTAAATTTAGATGCTGATAAACACGTCCATTAGGACAGACTGTAGATTAGAAAGTCCCTGCTCTGTTTGGTTTCTGTTTTGCCTTGGACTTACTTCAGACCTAACCGAGTTAGTCCTGATTAAATTACTGAAAACTGTTCTTGACGTTCCTGAATGTAGTTAATCAGCCCCAACATATTTGATGTCTGAATGTTTACGAAGTAAGAGAAGCATATTACAACCAGTTTAGCATTGTGTGATGTCACCTCAGACCATGTCAAGTTATATGATGTACTGTAATCTATAAAATTGGTCGTAGTGAATAGCTAAAAATAGTAAAGCCAGCATCTTGTAGCCAAAATCATTATTTTACTTGACAAAAATGCTTTGGTCCAAATTTGCAGATTTAGATTTTTTGCTTACAGACACAGCGTATTCTGTTAGTTAATGAAATTGTTTATACAAATGGTATTAAGGAGCCAAATGATCTGATTCTTGTCTTTTATGATGGATATAAACTTGACTTTGTCAGTAACGTTAACATTAACCTTGCAGTATATTACAAAATAGCAAAATTTAGATTTGGGGGAAGAGAGAAATTTGGAAAAATTTTCATTTTGGGGCAAACTACAGTATTGATTTTATACACTCACCGGCCACTTTAACAGAAACTTGTTGTTGATTTCCAAGATCCCTGTTCTTGGCTGCAGGAGTGGAACCCAATGTGTTCTGCTGTTGCATGCTGAGATGCTTTTCTGCTCACTATGTTTGTAAAGAGTTGCTATGGGTTACTATAGCCTTCCTGGCAGCTCTGCCTATTTTCCTCTGACCTCTTTTATCAACAAAGTGTGTGTTTGTTTCCACCCACAGAACTATCGCTCACTCACTTGATGTTTTTTTTTTGTTTTTTTGCACCATTCTGCGTAAACTCGAGACTGTTTGTTTGTTGTGTGTGAACCCCAGGAGATTATGGAAGCAATTTTGTGCCTAAATGTTCATACAATACTTTTGAAATATCAAACGAAAACGACAAATCAAAATACAAAAAAAGAACAAAAAGTCAATTTTTCTAGACTGGCAAACAAATTATTCGTGTAATCATGCAAAATATCAGTCTATTACTCTTCAGAAACCTTTTATTTTTGTTCCACGTCTTTCTCAGTTTTGTTTGACGTAATTTATTTTGGTTGCGATTCCAGCTTTCTCGTTTGCGCTCCCTGACTTTTTGCTTGCAGTTTTGGCACAAACTTGACGTGTGGGTGGGCTGTCCAGGAATGCATTCCCATTGGCTAACTTGTGTTTGACTGACAGCTACGCTCAGCCATTCCCTACTCGGATTCTGGCGGACTGTTTGACAAGTGACCGATCCATTGACGGTAAACAAGGATGGAGTGGACTTCAGTGGCGACTATGATATTGAATTTACACTTTGTTGAATTAATTCAATCTCATAGTCGCCACTGAAGTCCACTCCATCCTTGTTTACCGTCAATGGATCGGTCACTTGTCAAACAGTCCGCCAGAATCCGAGTAGGGATTGGCTGAGCGTAGCTGTCAGTCAAACACAAGTTAGCCAATGGGAATGCATTCCTGGACAGCCCACCCACACGTGAAGTTTGTGCCAAAACTGCAAGCAAAAAGTCAGGGAGCGCAAACGAGAGCTGGAATCGCAACCAAAATAAATTGCGTCAAACAAAACTGAGAAAGACGCGGAACAAAAATAAAAGGTTTCTGAAGAGTAATAGACTGATATTTTGCACGATTACATGAATAATTTGTTTGCCAGTCTAAAAAAAAATTTACTTTTTGTTCTTTTTTTGTATTTTGATTTGTCGTTTTCGTTTGATATTTCAAAAGTATTGTATGAACATTTTGGCACAAAATTGCTTCCACAGGAGATTAGCAGTTTCTGAAATACTCAAACCAGTCCATCTGGCTCAAACCGACACCCATACTGCAGTGAAAGAAAGTCACACACAAATTGAGATGACAATTTTTCCCATTCTGATGTTTGAAGTGAACATTAACTGAAGCTCTTGATTTGTATCTGTATGATTTTATGCATTGTGCTGCTGTCAGGGGATCGGCTGATTTTAAGATAACTGCATAGAGCAGCAGGCGGATGTATGGGTGTTCCTAATAAAGTGGCGGGTGACTGTATATAAGCCTGCTATGCCCATTACAGACTTGCTTCTTTTGTGATGGGTATCTGAGCGTGTTAGCATGGTTTTAGTAGCATTGTGCCAATGTATAGCATTAAGGAATTCTGAAAGACCATTAACACGGTGTTATCGAGACAGAGTGTTTGTGTGAGGCGGTTTGTCAGATGATTCGACAAAGCAGTATTTTGTAAAATTGAAACGGAAGCACCTTTTTCACATTCAAGTGACATGACGGAACAAAACCTATGAAAATCACTATGCCAACACTTATCAGGTCTTGGAGATCCGTTGCCATGTTTAATTGGAAGGATGATCGCAAGAGGAGAAAACCCAGCTTGAGTTGCATAAGATCACACAATGGAAACACAGACCATTCTCAATAGTTTTGATGTTTTAATTGCTTTGATTATGTGCAAAACTGCGAGAAACCTGCCTCCTGACACAGACATAAATATACACTGGAGACGGAAACAAAAAGCAAAAAAAACCCAAAAACCAGACGCAGGTTTACGCAGTGTTAACTCAGTGTTGGTGTTTGTTGTGATTAAACTCTCTTTACTTCAAGACGCTTCAAGACACTGATTAATTTCACAGTCGGAGGTCGCCGGTTCTGGGTGATTTTCTGAGCTCAAGCCCGTCAGTCACTCTCAGTGCTGTTTCTGAACCTTTAGGGGGGCAAATCAACATCCGACTTGCCTCCATGGCCAGCTCCCTCTTCTTAATCATATCTCTTACAGACATAATGGGGGCGTCCTCATATCGGTAAAATATCTCATTTCATCTCATTATCTCTAGCCGCTTTACCCTGTTCTACAGGGTCGCAGGCAAGCTGGAGCCTATCCCAGCTGACTACGGGCGAAAGGCGGGGTACACCCTGGACAAGTCGCCAGGTCATCATAGGGCTGACACATAGACACAGACAACCATTCACACTCACATTCACACCTACGGTCAATTTAGAGTCACCAGTTAACCTAACCTGCATGTCTTTGGACTGTGGGGGAAACCGGAGCACCCGGAGGAAACCCACGGGGAGAACATGCAAACTCCACACAGAAAGGCCCTCGCCAGCCACAGGGCTCGAACCCGGACCCTCTTGCTGTGAGGCGACAGCGCTAACCACTACACCACCGTGCCGCCCCCACATTCAATATGTTTTTATAAATTTTAAGGCATTCTGTCTTGACTACTGGTGGCTTGGGGTAACAAGGTATGGCCTTGTTCATTGTGTTTTATGAAGGTTTATTTCCCCCCCCCCCCCTTCCTAGTATTTCCCATTTTTATTCCAGTTCATATGTCGCCAAATACCAGTGTAACTCGAAGTTTATAGCACAAATTAGTCAGTCATTAGGATGTGGAGAAAGATGTTTGTCTTAAGAATAGGACTGTAGTGAAGGCTTGGACCTATAAGCATCTCAGAAGCCATTTTAGATGCAGTACAGCTATCCTGTAAAATGTACTCTGGAGTGATTTATTGTGTGGAAAATAAGCTACTTACATTTGGCATAATAGTCCAAAGACTGTTAAACACATACTTTTGAACACGTAATTATTTCTGTTTTGCGGTGTATAATTATAGGCAAACGGAATATAAGCTATTGGATTTGTCACCTTTCCTGCTGTGACTCAAAGTCTTAAATGGGACGTCTGTCTTGACTTGGCATAAAGACAGGAAGTTGGCACTTGTAACATATTAATCACTCCTTAGGGTTTTATTTTAGGCTTTTTGTATAAACATTAGAGGCTTAAATGTGACTCTGTGCCACGTGCCTTGTTTGTTTTCCCCTCGTCTCATTGAGTACTTAGCAGACGTCCAAGTGCCACTTTCGGTCTCCTGCAATGATGCTTCTCATTAAATAAATCCACACACGGTCAGATTTTTGCCTGAAGCTGTTTTTTGGATACTTAATCTTGATCGCCTTCCGACTTTCTTTACAAGCTGTCTTTTCCTCAGGGTTAAATGGCTTTTAAATTGAATATTTGACAATCTGACCATGTGTGTGGGGGGGAATCTGTGACATTTTGTCATTTTATATGTTTTTGTCTTTCTGTCTTTACCATTATGTTACCCTTCTCTCTCTCTCTCTCTCTCTCACACACACACACACACACACACACACACACACACACAATTTCAGTGCTTTAATGGAATCAGCAACACTGGGGACATAAAGGGTGTGTCTTGTCTGTCTTGCTGATCCAGTTATTTCAAACCCCCCCCTCAATAAAAAGCCCACTTTACCATAAATGAAAGCCTGAGACGGATTTGGGCTGACATGGACAGGTTTACAATGAAAGGCGAAACAGATGTCTCAGGTAATTAATTATGTAGCATCTTGCTGATTGCAGTAATGCTTGAAACCTGACATGGCAACTCACGCAGCTTCATGAGCTTTTATATAAAACTCTGAACGAATGAATAAAAAAAAAATCTCACCAGACTCATGCACAGTTTATCGTGTTGGCTCCTTCTGCTTGGTCGAATTGTGCACAATTTTCTGTAAAAAAAAAAAAAAATCACAAAATTCTTCCGTAATCTTCAACTAAAGTGCAGTGTCTTTTCCCAGCCGCTGTCTTTTACTACGTCATGGTAAACAATTTTATGCTGTTTTTCATGTTTCGCCTCCCGTCCCCTCCACCCCGCATCGCTCGAGTTACTTGTGAAGGGCGAGTGTAAACGTTCACCTCTACATTCGAGTCACCACGTCTGTTACTAACTTGGGTGTACAGGCTTAAATAAAATGGCCTCACTCCTTGGATTAAAATTTTAGTCTTTTTTTTTTCCTTCCTCTGCACCGTTTGTTTTAAAAGTTCATGTTTTACAAGCCAATAAGATCCTGATGATTTTAAATATAAAGTCCCACCCACTAAATATGCAGTTTCACTCAAATACGTCATCTATCCGGGTTTAAATTTATTTCTATTTTTGTAATTAGTGGTATTTGTAGAAAGTATTTTTATATCATTTAATTATGTTACCAAGTTAATTAGTTGTTCTAGTTTCACTCAAGCTTGTGTTGTTGGTTATTTCTAGCTTTAATAAGTAAGTTTTACCTATAATTTTACTCCAGATAGCAGTTTTTTAACAGGTGGCTCAAGTGAATTTTGGACACTTACTTACATGACTCAACAGTGTAATGAAGGCCTGTTCAGCTACAACATGTAGGCTGTGGTTTTAAATGTAAAAACCTGGTACAGTATAAATAAATGATTTGTATATATATATATATATATATATATATATATATATATATATATATATATATATATATAACAGTGGTGTGGAAGACCTGCTACCCAGAAAGCACCAAGGAAAATGTTTACATCAAAGCTAATTTTATTTTTCATCCTGTTGAACATTACGCATGATACTATCAGAGATTAAACCTTGGAAAAAAAAAAAAAAAAAAAAAAAAATATATATATATATATATATATATATATATATATATATATATATATATAAATAAAAAAATTTATTTTTTTTTCCTTTCCAGTGTGATTTTAAAGAATTGTTTGTTTGGCTTGAAACTTTCCGAATAGGCTGAAATTCCTGTCCAGAAGTTGTCTTTAATCCACTCCCGGGTAAATCCGCCTCAAATCTCAAAACGTTCCCACCTGACCATTCCAGATTTGCTTCACGCTTTCAAAGATTAACGTGATTCATCCCAGTAAACAGTGTGCAAAATTTCAAGTTTACGTCTTTGTTACTTTTTCAGATATAGGGGCATGAATAAGGGGGCGTGGCTCGAATTTTGCCATAAAAATCAAGTACTATAGAAAAAAAAACCCCTAAAGTTATAACAAGCTATAACTTTTGAACTATGTAAGCTCGATGCATGAAATTTTCAGAAATTGTTCTTAAAGGAACAGTCCACCGTATTTCCATAATGAAATATGCTCTTATCTGAATTGAGACGAGCTGCTCCGTACCTGTCCGAGCTTTGCGCGACCTCCCAGTCAGTCAGACGCGCTGTCACTCCTGTTAGCAATGTAGCTAGGCTCAGTATGGCCAATGGTATTTTTTGGGGCTGTAATTAGATGCGACCAAACTCTTCCGCGTTTTTCCTGTTTACATAGGTTTATATGACCAGTGACATGAAACAAGTTCAGTTACACAAATTGAAACGTAGCGATTTTCTATGCTATGGAAAGTCCGCACTATAATGACAGGCGTACTAACACCTTCTGCGCGCTTCGGCAGCGCATTGATACGGAGCTCAGATATCAATGCGCTGCCGAAGCGCGCAGAAGGTGTTAGTACGCCTGTCATTATAGTGCAGACTTTCCATAGCATAGAAAATCGCTACGTTTCAATTTTTTTAACTGAACTTGTTTCATATCACTGGTCATATAAACCTATGTAAACAGGAAAAACGCGGAAGAGTTTGGTCGCATCTAACTACAGCCCCAAAAAATACCGTTGGCCATACTGAGCCTAGCTACATTGCTAACAGGAGTGACAGCGCGTCTGACTGACTGGGAGGTCGCGCAAAGCTCGGACAGGTACGGAGCAGCTCGTCTCAATTCAGATAAGAGCATATTTCATTATGGAAGTACGGTGGACTGTTCCTTTAAGTACAAGATGTCTTTTTAAATACTGCAGTTTTATTTTTAAAGGCTCATAACTCAGTTTGATTTCTTTTCGGCAAATACTTAGTTAGCAAAACAGTACTACAATACGAGAAATAAATACCAGAATTTGAAAGCTCTGACATGTTTAAATGTGGTGAAACTGAGGGCCAAAAATGGTCCAAAGCACAAATTTTTAAACAGATTTCAACAATACGTAAAGTGGTAAATATGTAAATGTAGATAGTCAGTTGCAGTATTTAAATTTTATCTTGTATCCAAGAACAACTCTTGAAAATTTCATGCATCTAACTTAAATAGTTCAAAAGTTACAGCTTATGGAAGTTCAGAGGTTTTTCTATCGTACTTGTTTTGATGGTAAAATTCAAGCCACGGAGGCACGGTGGTGTAGTGGTTAGCGCTGTCGCCTCACAGCAAGAAGGTCCGTGTTCGAGCCCCGTGGCCGGCGAGGGCCTTTCTGTGTGGAGTTTGCATGTTCTCCCCGTGTCCGTGTGGGTTTCCTCCGGGTGCTCCGGTTTCCCCCACAGTCCAAAGACATGCAGGTTAGGTTAACTGGTGACTCTAAATTGACCGTAGGTGTGAATGTGAGTGTGAATGGTTGTCTGTGTCTATGTGTCGGCCCTGTGATGACCTGGCGACTTGTCCAGGGTGTACCCCGCCTTTCGCCTGTAGTCAGCTGGGATAGGCTCCAGCTTGCCTGCGACCCTGTAGAACAGGATAAAGCGGCTAGAGATAATGAGATGAGATGAATTCAAGCCACGCCCCCTTATTCATAGCCCTATATCTAAAAACTAACGAAGATATAAGGCTGAAATTTTGCACACTGTTTATTGGGATTAATGACCTTAATCTTTAAAAGTATGATGCAAATCTGACATGGTCAGTCGGGAGGCCTTCGGTGATATCACGCGACATCAGATAGCTGCCAGGTTTTTGAAGATAGGATGACGGCTTTCTAATTTCAGTGATTTAAGGCATATTTTTCTGGAAGATTCTGCATAGTACAAGTATTCTCTGAAAATATAAAAAATGTTGTTAAATTTAGTGTTTGCTTTATTTATATACTAGGCTTCCTATTAAAGGTGAACTGAAGGCAGATTTTTTTTAAAATCAAAATTCTATTTATTTCATGAAATATAGGAATGCATTTTGATCAGGGCTTTGAACCGGTTCAAGGAACGAAAACGAAAACCGGGAACTTTTTCTATTTCACATGGAACAGAAACGAAACCAGAAACTTTATTATTTTGTTATGTTCCGGAACAGAAACGCTTATTAAAAATAATGGTAACCGGTTAATACCGGTTATTATTTAGTTCCTCAAAGTTTCCGTAGCCTACAAATAAAAGTCATTCTTCTCCTGCGCAAGTTTCTATGACCCGCTGGGGTTCACTTCCTGTGTGACGTTCGCTGACTGAATGTAGAGAGCGGGAGGGTGGACTACTATCACGTCTCCACATCTTAAATAAGAGGTAAATATTGCAGTCTATCGTTATTCAAAAACGCCAATTTCAAACACGATATCAATATATTTGTCCACGTTAATGAGAGGCTCGCGAACATTAAATGACGTTAACCTCTGTTAGCCTATCAATGCATAGGGCCTGACTCGCCTTTGGTAACACACTAAACAAATTATCTTTCATTTTTGGCACTTTTTCTGTTTGTGTAGATGGGAAGACATACTGAGAATCCAAATCGCCAACATTTGAAATAATAATTGTTTTGAATTATTTCTTGTCTTATTTAATGAAGGTTGTAATAGAATTAGCCTACATTTGGCTTAAGCTGGATGAGACAGAGACATAATTTTATAGCCATTTGTTAAACAGCTGACAGGGAACGTAATTAACCGTTCCGGGAACGAAATTTTTTTGTTCTAACCGGTTCGGGAACGTCTATTTAATGGTGGAACCCAAAACCGGAAACGTTAAAATTCCGTTTCTGTTCGGAACGAACCCATAGGAAAAAAATTCTGGTTCAAAGCCCTGATTTTGATCGCTATTTTGTCACTGCTATGGCAAGTTATGAGTGTTTGAAATATGCTCTGTAATATATCAGTCCATATTATGTCAAAGCAACGGCCGTAAACGAGATTCGTTGAGACCTGTGCGAGACATCGTAGGACGGAAGTAAAACGTACAGCGGAAATCAAAGTGACCGACATCTGCCAACGTTGTCAAAAGACGCACGCGCCCTCTTTCGAATGCTGACGTAATCAAGCCAGAAGTTTTGTTTGTTTTGATAGCAATCAGGAAAGTTTGAAAAAAGTCGGCAGTAATCGTCATTTAAACTCGTTTTTGTGCAATGTTTCGTTTGGAAAACAGTTTTCAAAATGGCGGTGCTGACGCGTCACATTTCGAAGTCTCGCACAAGTCTCGTGAAGATCGCACGGATAAGCGACGCCTGCCGTGGACCAAAGGAACTAAATTCAACATGGCTAAAAACCAAATAGGCCGATAAGTATAATATTTAATTGTAATTAGTTTCCAATACGAGTCACGATATAAAGTTACTAAAACCGAAAACGTAATTGAAGAACACGTTAATTAAGAAATAAAGCAAGTTTAAAAGTGACTTCTCCTTTAACGGAGTATGTTACTGTATGTAAAGATTATTAACTTTACGTTTATTTAATTCTAACTGGCTTCCAAATAGAGTGTGTGGGGATGTTGAACGCTAAAGCACGAACGTAAAAATAGCATCTGTTCAGAATAAACCAAAATGAAATGTAAATTACTTCTAATTCCTGTATTCTGTTCAAATTAGGGCTGTGTGATATATCGAATATACTTGATGTATCTCTGAAAATTCTGTGTGAGATACATAAAATTATTATATCGCAACTATCGAGTATTTTATAGTCATCTGCCGACTTGTTTGATTCGTGTTTGTTGCGTTTGTTTAAAACATTTTCCGGTGGTTTTCTCCCTGTTCCTCAGGCAGTAACGTGAGAGGCTGCCTAAGGGTAAAAAAAAACAATAACGTCACGCACTCGCCAACCAATCCCGGGCGACATCTAGGTGCTGAAAGGAACTTACGGGAAGATTTCCTAGTTTTGGTTTACAGCGCTGACTCGGTTCGTGCAATCGCTGGTGTTGCATAGGCTACCGTGTAAGCTCTGTCAATTTCAGCGACAAATTAAAAATGGAAGCGGACGAATTGGTTCCTAAAAGAACTAGTAAGGGGTCAGTCATCTGGCATTTTTTTGGATATCGCGAGGGGGACGTGGAACAGCAAATGCCAATTTGTAAAGTGTGCAAAATAAAACCTGTCATCACGAAAGGCAGCAGCAGCACGACACATTGCTGAATAAAAATAGTCCTATTTCAACTCAATTGTGATTAATCACTAACAAGAAAATTTAAAATGTGTTGAAAACCACCTGTAAAGTTAACCAAGAATGTTATTTAATCTGCAGGGATTGTAGTGAAAACAGTAAAGAGTAAAAGTTAGATTTCATGGGGCCCTTTAGAGGAGATTTCAAGATATCGAGATGTATATCGTGAAATGGAGAAAATGTATCGGGATATTCATTTTTTCCCCATATCGCACAGCCCTAGTTCAAATCTAAACAAACTGTCATAAGAGAAGTTTGCATATGCCGAAAAATTGAGTGGTGTGTTTATAAATGTCCCCCTAAATCTCCAAGATCAGCTAATTCTCTAATTCCCCTCAAATCTGGGAATAGAGAGATGTCATATCGCTGAACTGGAGAAGTACGAGTTGTGGAAAAGCATAAAGCCAGCAACAATGATGCTCCCACATGTGCACACTGCAGCTAAAGCTAAAGAGCAACGGCCATCTGCGTGGAGCTGGGGGAGGATAAGACGGCGCGGGGGAGCAGAGGAAGAAAGCGGTCTGATGGAGGATAGTGGGAATAGATGGACAGTAGAGATATGAGGTGGAGGATGGGCTTTATGGTGATAAGACTACTGTGAGTCACACTCATGCAGTCGAGCTCTTATTCATCTTGCTTCCTGTGTGTGTACACAAACGCACACGCTAAGACACACAGCTGTTATTGATGACTATATGACTAAAGCAAATGTAGGCGCATGTTTACAGTGTGCGAGTAAACAAAATGGCTGACTTGAACGTAAAATGCAAATGCATCCTCGATAATTCAAAGAGAGAGAAAAATGATCATCAGAACACCTGAGAGTATCGCTTTCCATAAGTGAAAGCAGCAAACGCGCCTCTTTAACGCAAGGTCATCATTTCATCATGTACTGTATACTGCAACATCCCTCAAGAGCTGCTATCATGTTACTCTTACTGGCAGAGCAGATCATCCATTAGCAATCCAATCGCTCTGTGTGTGTGTGTGTGTGTGTGTGTGTGTGTGTGTGTGTGTGTGTGTGTTTCAGTGTGTACCCTTGTAGCATTAAGAAGATTCAATCATTTAACTGCAAGTGTCCGAATGTACCATATGTTACATCTTCACATAACATATGCCCCTTTTCCACCAAAGCAGTTCCAGGGCTGGTTCGGGGCCAGTGCTTAGTTTGGAACCGGGTTTTCTGTTTCCACTGACAAAGAACTGGCTCTGGGGCCAGAAAAACCGGTTCCAGGCTAGCACCAACTCTCTGCTGGGCCAGAGGAAAGAACCGCTTACGTCAGTGGGGGGGGCGGAGTTGTTAAGACCAACAACAATAACGACCGTGAAAGATCGCCATTTTTAAGCGCCGAGAAGCAGCAGCTGTACAAACGCGAAGTCATTTATTATTATTATTATTGCTATTGTTGCTGCTGCTTCTTCCGTGTTGTTTTTGCTTTGATATTCGCGCCAAGGTTTATGTAAACGTAGTGCCGTAATGACGTATACAGTGACGTAATGATGTGGCTCCGCTTAGCACCGTGAGCTATGGAAAAGCAAACTGGTTCTCAGCTGGCTCGCAAGTTGAACGAGTTGTGAACCAGCACTGGCCCCGAACCAGCCCTGGAACTGATTTGGTGGAAAAGGGGTAATAGTGGTCCAATTCTAATAAACCCAGTGGCTCTCAGGAACCTTTGTAGTAGATGATGTGATGAGCAACAAAACCAACTTTATTAAGGGGTTCGTGGCTAACCGTCATCTTTAGTTTTTTGTGATTTTAATCATGTTCAATCGGCTTTAGGGGCTGGCGGAAGTAAAGGTCCTTAAATCCCAAGAGTTCACAAAAGTAGATGAAAAACAGAGCAAAGCAAAAAGCAATTGAGACAGAGAAGACCGTGCTAGGACATGGTAGCTAGACAAGGGGTGTTTTTTTGCTACATCCTGTTATTATTATTTCATGTGAATAGTCACAACTATATGAGCTGATCTTGATTCTAAATAAATATTAGTTTATAGAATATTACATGGTTATGCGAAGATATGAAATATAGGCTGCCTTTCAGATTTTTCAAGTGTAGGTCATAAAAATAATTTTCCCCGACACCCAAATATTTTTGTTTCGTGGACTGAAAGCTACTGAATTCGAATCACAGACTTCCAATTTTATGTCTTTTTTTAAAATAGAACAATTAATGAATTTATCTCCACGTGGCCCTAAATTCTCCGCTATTTTTTCCTGCTTCACCATGACCCAATACAAGATACATCATGCATCACATGGTGGGCTTTCCCCGTTTGCGCAAGGCATTGTGGGATACAAATTTGACACAGGAGAGAAAAATGGAGGACGTGAGTGTGCGAATGAAACATGGAAGGCTGACATGAAAGCGAGAAGAAAAGACGTTATGTTATATACGAAGGAAAGGAAACGCAGGACCAAGCTAATAAATATCAGCGGTCAGTGAGCACCTCGATGTGATCAGCTGTTCGTTTAGCGACAGAATGATGGAACTGTCAGTGCACGCTCAAAGGGAAACCTGGAGATGACAGCAATGCAACACTGTGGTTGCCAGCTGCCGTAAAACTCAAAAGAAGGTAAACCTGCGCATGTGCATACGGACTTTCTTTGTCTGCACGAAGCAAGCGATTTCATGCACATTATTTGCTAAGGAATCCCCTCAAATTAAATAACTTCCCAGCCACAGAATGGCCTGTTTTTTGAGATATTGCAGAAATAAACATATATGACTGACCAAATTTCAGAGGGAACTAAATTTCACCAATTTTGTGAAATCGAAAGGCCGTCTAGCTTGAAGTTTTTCCTTCAGTTGGTGAATATATTCATGAGTGAGCAGAGTGAATGGGTATGAAATTTTCATTTGCTTCCCCATATCAACTGTGTAATGGTCTTTTATATTATATGGACACATCCACACAAAAGGAAAAAAAAACAAAACAAAAGTTAATCAAAAGAATTTTAATTTTGAACCGATTCGCCATTTTGACAACACGCATCTAGTCAGCAGGAAAACACTGGGAGTGATGTCATCGGAGTGAAATATCGGGAATTATTATATATACAGGACACTTTTTCGATGGAATAAAAACATTGTGTTCTATTCCCTTCTAGCTGGTTTCATTCATTTGGTTTGATAGCATGCAATATTGTTAGCATATTGCTTATCCTACGTGTATTACGTCACTCTATCCAATGGCGAATGAGTGTTAAATATGGTTTACGATATTGCATGGTTGTCAAGACAACATGATGTTTTACGTCTCCGATGTCTTACTTCCGTGCTAGCAAGCGACTGGGACAATTTGTAAACAAACATGGCCGCCAGGTTCACGTCGTTAAATACGGAAGATTTTGAATGACCGAGACATATTGAACACCCGAAAGGAACGTGTATGTATAATAATAGTAATATTATTGGCTGGCTTTTTTCGTGATGTATTCCATTCAGCTACTCGTCTTCAACTTGTTCAGTATCATGCTAGTTGAATGGAATATATCTGATCTACCACTCAACACCAGCCAATATTATTTCAATGTCACCGAGATCTGCAATGTATTTTGTATGAAAAATGCGAGTTTTTCAGCCCGAGAAGATAAACTTCATATCCTCAAGCCAACATGTGATTTTCTTTGTATTATATATAGACACATTCACAAACAAAAAATACCCAAATTTATCAAAACAATTCATTGATTTTCTCATGAGTGACGTTTAGAGATTTGTCAGTTTTGGTTCTCCATGTCCCGGAAAGCATGTTACAGGTTCCGTGTACATAATTTTTGCTATATAAATAGTTTATTGTTCAGTAACTGCAATACAGCTGTATCTTTTCCAATTCTGTATATAGTTTTCCCTATTACAAATATATATATTCCCTCCACCTTGTGGTGTGGAGTTACTTCATTTCAAGTGTTGGCAGGCCATCAGCTGGTGGTGTCTGTATTAAGCGGTCTAGTCCAGTCCAGTATAATAGCACCTTTTTCTTTCTTTACACAAAGAGATGTAGGTCTGCCAGCAGCTGGATTTGAACATGTGCCCAAATCATTTGATTTTATATATATATATATATATATATATATATATATATATATATATATATAATAAAAATTATATAATTCCCCCTCTGAGGCCTGTAGGCTGGAGTTCAGCGTTCCGTATAGTCAGAATGAAATTAGCAGCGTGTGCTGAGTGAAAGTAGGTCACTTGACTTGATGAGGATAACAGGATGCAATGATGGAGACAAAGGAGGAGGAAAATGCTTCAGGTTATACAGTGAAAAGATGTGTCCTATTCAAAGGGCTTTACTGTCTTGCGTGAACAGAGTTGTTACAGGTCCTATTGAGTGCATCATGGCCAGCTGGGGGGGTCAAAACATGCACAGGAAATCTCCAGATGTGAATTTTCCTGTTAATGAATGTCAGATGTTAATGATATTAATGATTGATTGATTGATTGTGTTCTGTTGTATTCAGTTCTGTTTAATTCTCTGGCACATGGCAGTATTTTGTGGGCGAGAGTCTCGTCAAGCCTGGACGCTGCCCTTTTAGATGTGGGCTATAAGAATGTAACCTTTCCTCCAGACAGACAGAGTTTTGATTGTGTTGCTGAACGTTGTGACCCCATCAGTGCAGAAAAACATGGGAGATTCTGGTGTGGGTTACCAAAAGGTCTTAAAAAAACAACAACAACAGAAGTACAGAAGAATCTAGTGTGTGATTGTGGTTGTAAATAACTTTTGTAGTGCTATAGTACGTCATTAATAGTAACATCAACATCCTATGTGTAAGATCTACACAATGTCCTTATTAGCATGTTGCACTTTTTTTTTTTAATATACTGAGAAGTTCATGTTTTGTTTTTTTTTTGTTTTTTTTTTTCCAGATGGTCCATTCACGGGCACCCCTCCCACGTACGGTTACGATGCGGACCGGGCCGAAGAGCAGAGGCGTCACCATGATATCCTACCCTACATTGATGACTCTCCGTCGTCGTCGCCGTACCTCAGCTCCAAGAGCCGCAGCAGTAGAGACACACTGTCCTCTGGCTCACTCGAGTCCTCCAAGTCTGTAAGTGTGCTGTAACACACTGCTCGAAATGAACATTTGTTTGGCCAGGACGTGTACTTTGTTCCTCTCGGTTTGACCACCGTCCTACTGATTCAACCCCAGTATGGAAATTCCCAGTTGGTGTAAATCAAAAGCAAATGCAGATACGTAAATTTGATATAAAAATTACATGACATTAGAGGCATTTAGCAGACACTCTTATCCAAAGTGATGTACAACATACCCAGAGCAGCCTGGGGAGCAGTTGGGGGTTAGGTGCCTTGCTCAAGGGCACTTCAGCCATTCCTGCTGGTCCAGGGAATCGAACCGGCGGCCTTTCAGTCCCAAAGCTGCTTCTCTAACCATTAAACCATGGCTTCCCCAACGTTGGGTAAAGTAGTACTGGGATAAATGGTGCACACAAATCGAGATGAGATAAAGAAAAAATGATGAGGGGAAAGTGAGACCGGTAAAATAATGAAAAGTGGTAGACATGTCAAGTAACCCAGCTAACAGGTGATTGTTTTGTTGAGATTGTCAGTGTTGTGGTATTCTTGCTGTCGCTAGAAATTCTGGTACGTTTCAGTTTTTGTTTTTATAGTGCTTTTTTAATTGTCATTGTCACAGAGCAGCTTTATAGAAACCTGAATATACAGTACATACCGATCCCTAATGAGGTGACACTGACAAGGAAAAACTCTCCAAGACATCATGAGGAAGAAGCTTCTCGAGGAGCCAGAGTGACTAATGTGACACTTTTCTAAGCATACCAAGAGTCTTATGTATACTTGGCTCTGTTTCGAACAAACTAAACTGAAATAATATTTAAAGACTTGATGATGTCTAGATTTTTTTTTTAAATACCCCTGCTCTGAAGAAGGGGGGTATCCTGGTTTACTGCTGTCCATCCGAAACACCCTTTTTCTCAGCAACTACAAATTATTGCCACTTGGTACCAAACTTCAGCTTTGGGTTCTATACCATGTATACCGTTTTCAGGTCTGTCACACATCAACTTCCTTTTTACTGACTGAATGTATTTACAAAACGTATACTACCGTTCAAAAGTTTGGGGTCACCCAGACAATTTTGTGTTTTCCATGAAAAGTCACACTTTTATTTACCACCGTAAGTTGTACAATGAATAGAAAATATAGTCAAGACACTTTTCTGGCCATTTTGAGCATTTAATCGACCCCACAAATGTGACACTCCAGAAACTCAATCTGCTCAAAGGAAGGTCAGTTTTATAGCTTCTCTAAAGAGCTAAACTGTTTTCAGCTGTGCTAACATGATTGTACAAGGGTTTTCTAATCATCCATTAGCCTTCTGAGGCAATGAGCAAACACATTGTACCATTAGAACACTGGAGTGATAGTTGCTGGAAATGGGCCTCTATACACCTATGGAGATATTGCACCAAAAACCAGACATTTGCAGCTAGAATAGTCATTTACCGCATTAGCAATGTATAGAGTGGATTTCTGATTAGTTTAAAGTGATCTTCGTTGAAAAGAACATTGCTTTTCTTTCAAAAATAAGGACATTTCAAAGTGACCCCAAACTTTTGAACGGTAGTGTATAGGGTGGATTCACAACATTTTCATAACACTTTTTTTCTCAGCAACTACAAATCACAACTGCTTGATATTTGGTACCGAGCTTCAACTTGGGGTTCTATACCGTGTATACTGTTTTCAGGTCTGTCGCACATCGACTTCCTGTTTACTGACTGAATGTATTTATGAAACGTATCGCGTGGATTTACAAAATTTTCCTAACACTTTTCTCTGCAACTACAAATCACAACTGCTTGATATTTGGTACCGAGCTTCAGCTTGGGGTTCTATACCATGTATACCGTTTTCAGGTCTGTTGCACATTGACTTCATGTTTACCGACTGAATGCATTTACGAAACATATAGGGTGGATTTTGACGCTATTTCAAGAAGCAAAATGCTTTTTCAAAATGACAGTTTACCAGGATGCTATTTGAAATACCTGGGGAGAACACTGCTCTTTACTTACTTGTGTCAGGGTTAATTGTTTGTTGAAGTCAACATTTATAATAAGTGTCCTATTCCTTCAATTGCTTGCATTCTGATATAAGCGAGAGCGGGGGGATATGTAAGTGAGCAGTAGCTCACGGTTGATCTTGTTTTTTTTCAGACAAGTGACTGTCATTTGCTCTGAAAATCTTTTGTCAGTATTGGCACCTCTGACAGAAAAGTCTGTCAGATTGCAGCCTTCAGATGCAGCCTTCATGATTCTGACGCTTGTGGCCAACTACAACAGATGATCAGTAATCAGTGGGCCACTGGTGAAGCATCTGAGATATGAGACTACTGGTGTTTCTACAAAAATGTGAAATGTGGTACAACCAATTTGAACAACAACAACAAAAATCACTGGTTCTGCTGGTTAATGATATAATAACAGTAATAACTTTCCTGAAATGGATCGGAGACATGCCCAGGGTGTACCCTGCCGGATGGATGGATTTGAAAAATATAAGGTGGTCCTTTGACCTATCCACACCTTAGTGGTCCCTGAAAGAGGACTCTTTTCTCTCACTGCAGCATGTTGTGAAATATTTTGCATCTTTATTTCTAAACATCTCTAGAAACTTTAGATTAAAATTTTATTCATAATTTCAACCTTCTCTTTCGATTTCTTATGAGCTACATCATCAGATTGTATATTCACAATTCTCTTCAGTGGACCATTCTTAGGAGCGGCTGCAGCGTTTGTGGTCTTGATAAGGAAAAGAGATTTGTTAGAGAAGTAGCAGTACTCTATACACTCTCTCTGTGATCAACCAGTGCCCTTTGACCCCTGAATTCAGCTCCCACATGGCTTTTCAATTAACACTGGCATGCAGACTATCTGTAACTCCTCCACATACACATGAACATGCTGATCTAATTTGTAGATGTAGGCAAGGCTGGGTATGTAATAACCCGGATTTGCAGAGGGATTTGCTGAGTAAACTTCTGGGCTTTGATGCCCAGAAAGGATCTTTTAAACTAGAAGGAAGAATATAAAATTGCACAGACTCATATATTCACGGAGTCCCTTTTTCCTTGCCATACTCACTATCATCAGCTCCATTTGAGTCATTTTTATACTTCTCATCTTCCAGACAGCCAGAAATGATTATGTGCAGATTTATTTTAATACTTGCCATACAATCTTCTTCCTCCAAATTCCCCTCGCTTTTCATTTGATCCTTTCCTTATCATTACTGGAGGAATAAAATCCTCACACAAGGCTTTGTCCTGAATCAGATTTATTATTAAATAAAATAAGGTTGGTTTTTTTTTTTAAATGAACCCAGAGGCTGATCACAAACCTTTAAACAAATATGTGGATGAATTAAAGTGCATATGGAAGAAGACTCCTGGAGGAGAACAGGCTGTGCTCTCAATATTATGAATAAACACTTGCTTTAATTCATCTGCCATCAGAAAAGTAGCTACAGCTACACTAGTGTGTGTGTGTGTGAGAGAACTATTCTGATTGATTAGACTGATCAGATGGTGTTGATTTAATTAGTTTTAATACGTGTTTAATATACAGGGACTGGATCTAAATATGGTTGCGTTTTTTAACATGAGGCAATGAGATTTATTTGGCATTTTATGAAAGGAGTCTCCAGTGTTAGCACTTCATAACAGATTCTCTGTAACATGACAAGCTGCATTTTATTGTTTTACTGACTTTGAGAGAGGTAAAAAGATCTTTCGTGGACGTTCCACAGCATTAATCTGTGATTGGTAGAAGAGAGCAACTGGACTTGCTTGAAGATTCTTGAAAACGTTTCGCCTCTCATCCGAAAGGCTTCCTCAGTTCTGTCTGACTAATAGGGAGTATCAAGTATTTATCCTCTCATGCAGTGGTTCTTAACTGGAACAGTCTTGGGACCCACAATTTTCCATGGTCATTAGGTCACGACCCAATTTTTTTTAGCGTTCAAGTCAATTTAATGTAATTCTCAAAATATAACCATAATATGTAATAACTATTATTATTGTTATAATAATACCTGTGTTTGCATCTGCATGGCCATTATATGCTGTATGTCTGATCAATAAACATAGGCAAAACGACGGCTTCATGCTCTCATGTGCAAGTGTCTCACCACATACCACACAGATGGGTTTCTGTACCATTTTGTCCTCAACACAACTAAATCCATATTTCAAATATTCGGGGTCGTACCGTCGTTTCAACATGTTGTTCACCACTCAAATGACTAGCACGCACGTTATGTCGCATAAACATTCTGCGTCTATGGCAACAGATGACACGGAGCTGGAATCGTCTATCAAAATAAGAGTTGCAAATCGTCGCAGAAAAAAGTTGCACTTTTTTTTAGTGAATCAATGAATTAACATTTTTTTTTTTACACCACAGCTCCGCGACCCACCCAGGACCCCTCCGCGACCCACTTTTGGGTCGCGACCCACCAGTTAAGAAACACTGCTCTCATGGATCATCGTAGAATCCGAATCAGAATGCTGATGGCTGCATTGTAGGTGGCTGATAAAAGATGTCATAGACACCCACCCCTGTTCAGTGATGGTCGTTCCAGGTTGACAAAAATGAACGATCCTCTCTGGCTAAGATGTCTGCCAGTTTTCTGGAAGTCCTCCCATACTCCCGCACCAGTCGAAGGGATCTCATCCCAAAGTGCGTAGAAACATATCTGTGAAGAATCTCAGTCATCCAGGTACATAGTAATCTGTGATTGGTAGAAGAGAGCAACTGGACTTGCTTGAAGATTTTTGAAAACGTTTCGCCTCTCATCCGAAAGGCTTCCTCAGTTCTGTCTGACTAATAGGGAGTATCAAGTCCTCTCATGGATCATCATAGAATCCGAATCAGAATGCTGATGCTTCACAGATATGTTTCTACGCACTTTGAGATGAGATCCCTTCGACTGGTGCGGGAGTATGACAGGACCTCCAGAAAACTGGCAGACATCTTAGCCAGAGAGGATCGTTCATTTTTGTCAACCTGGAACGACCATCACTGAACAGAGGTGGGTGTCTATGACATCTTTTATCAGCCACCTACAATGCAGCCATCAGCATTCTGATTCGAATTCTATGATGATCCATGAGAGGACTTGATACTCCCTATTAATCAGACAGAACTGAGGAAGCCTTTCGGATGAGAGGCGAAACGTTTTCAAGAATCTCCAAGCAAGTCCAGTTGCTCTCTTCTACCAATCACAGATTACTATGTACCTGGATGACTGAGATTCTTCACAGATATGTTCCACAGCATTAACTTTTAACTATAAATGGATAAAAAAAAAAAAGCACAAGAGGATATTGCCACATCAGGCTGCATTACACAACCCCTTTGTTGATTATTTTCTTATACCAGCACATTCCCATGTGTTTTATTCCTTACTTGTCTGGCCAGCTCTTAAAAATTTGCTTCCTTTGGTATGTATGAAATGGTTTTTATTTTGTCTTTTAAGAGTTGGAAGAGTTGGACTTGGAACTAAAACCAGAAAAGATGAGTCCATTTGAATTTCCTGTTGTGTGTGTGCAAGTAATAGTGTTTCATCTCTTTGTTCAGGCGGATCTGGACCTGGAGAAAGGACTGGAGATGCGCAAGTGGGTCTTGTCTGCAATCCTGGCCAGCGAGGAAGTCTACCTCAGCCACCTGGAGGCACTGTTGCTGGTGAGAACTCTTAACATTTCCTCCGATCAGTCATAAACATTAAAACCACATACCTAATATTGTGTATGCCACAAAAACAGCTCTGAACCATGGAAGCATGGATTCCACAAGACCTCTGAAGGTGTGCTATGGTATCTGCTACCAAGATGTTCGCAACAGATCCTTTAAGTCCTGTAAGTGGTGAGGTGGGGCCTCCACCTCTGATTGAACTTGTTTGTCCAGCACAACCCGCAGTTGCTAGCCTGGCAAGCCAGACTAAATGTGAATATTTAGTCTGGTCTCGGTCATAGACATTTCCGAAGGGTGTGGGTAGGAACAACCCGTTGTCTTTCAAACTGCCTCTGTGCGTATAGGCCAATGCTCTGACCAATCAGCGCAACAGTGACTGTGACGTAGTCAGAGCGACAGAAAGCAGTGGGGGAGGGTAAACAAACAGCATGTGGAGAGGGACACCATTGGAGCGTCGAGTGATTTGGTGAAGATTCAGCGAAAAGGAATAAGCGGAGAGCCTCTTCCTGCTCATATTTCAACGAAAACTCCAAGTCGAATTCTTCTAAAACTGATTCCAAAGCGGAGTCAAACGAGCGCTGTTCAGTAGCCGTAGCCATCTTTCCTATTGTGCTTTCTCCAGCGTCGCGCAGCCTTGTCATCACTCCTGCAAAAGCCCGCCCAAAGAATCCAAACAAAAACCTTGCGTTGTGATTGGCGGGCACGATTTGATGCCTGGGGTGTGTTGTTGATATAGTCCGAGGCTAGACCCACTCGTAGGCAAAAATATTTTTGGCTGCTAGGCGGGTAGGTCTAGTTTACTAGGCTACGCAGTTGCTCAATAGAGATCTTGCAGTCACGTGACCGGAAAGTACACAACCGCCATCGTGTCGGTCAAAAACACAGCTGAATACTGCTGCACTCGTGTACAGAATGGATGAATTTCAACCGACGGACTACACGGCTCATTTTTCTAATGAACAGATAACTAGATATATGTCTAAAATAAACGATCTACAGATTTGTGACCCTTATGGCTTTCCGGACGGAGTTTTCACGACCGGATTTTGAACTGCCAGCGGAATACCCGGACGTGTATGATTACCTCATCAACTTTCTCTCGCTGTTCAGTGGTGAAGCACTGCGTGCTTATAAATCTCTGGACAGTTATCTTTACAGAAATTCAGGATTTGTCAGCGACTCAGATGTGGCATCTTGTAAACAAGAAAATGATCCTCACTGGATGGGTAAGTCACTTAAGTATTGAGTATAGCACTGACCAGCCGATTATAGAATAAGGTAATTCCAAATCGTCCGTGTTGTTTACATGGATCTGGCGTTGGAGAGGTAGAGGCTTGGCAGTGGAGGTTTGAGTAGCTGTTTTCTGAGCTTAGTCAACAGGCCGGCTCTGCCTGTAGCCTCGCTTTTGCTTTGGCTCCCGGCGCCGCCTCCTTCGCTTTGCTTCCGATAACAATCCACGGAGACCCCGCTGGTCTCGCAATCTGGTCTCGTCCGGAATGTTTTTTTTTTTCTCGTCCGGAATGTTGTGCATGCGATGGAAATCGCTACAACCCGTCATTTTCTGCTGGAAACCCATGTCCAGTAAGTCCATACGGTTGTAGTGGATATTGAAGTCCGGTACAGACGAACAACACGCAAAAATACACACAAAAAACATAAAAACCGTGCACAGGTAGGGAGAGCTTGTAGCCGCAGCTGTTGTAGTAGAATTGTATATGGTAGGGTTTTCCAGAAGAAAAGGTAGAAGTAAAAGCAGAAGTAGAACTAGAAGTAGAAGGCGGAATATGGCGTTTGACCGACACGATGGCGTCTGTCACAATCTGGATCGGCTGTGACGTCACATGCAAGATCTCTATTGGACTGAGATCTGGGAATTTGGAGGCCAAGTTAACCCCCCACAAGGCCTGCTGTTTTGGAGATGCTCTGATCCATTCGTCTAACCATGACAGTCTGGCTCTTGTCAAAGTCGCTCAGGTCCTTATTCTTGCCCATTTTTCCTGCATCCAGCACCTCAACTTTGAGAACTGATTTCAATGGCTGCCTCCTAATATATCACACTCCTTGTCAGGTGCCACTGTAATGAGATATTCAGTGTTATTCACTTGGCCTGTCAGTTGTTTTAATGTTATGGCTGATCAGTGTATAATCTGTGTTTATTCTCGAATATCGTGATGGCGTGTAATTGAGATTCTCTGTGGCAATTTGGTTGGAAAGTCAAACTGAAAAATGCTAAACTGGTGGCTATAAGCTGCCCGCCTTTATTTAGTAAACACCATACGACTCACTGACTACATTGAGTGGAAAAAATTTAGATAAAAATTTAGTTTTGGCCAACCCCCATTAACTGGATAATCACATTACTGGGTCAGAGTCTGTGATAGATCATGATTTCCGAAATTACTGAAAAGATTAGTGATGTCTACTTTTACGAAGCAAATCCACTGATTTAATGATCAGATGAATGTTTTGTCTCTCAGCCCATGAAACCACTAAAAGCTGCGGCCACCACGTCACAGCCGGTCCTGACCATCCAGCAGATTGAGACCATCTTCTTCAAAGTGCCTGAGCTCTACGAGATCCACAAAGAGTTCTACGACAGCCTCCTTCCCAGAGTGCAACAGTGGAGCCACCATCAGCGTGTGGGAGACCTCTTCCAAAAACAAGTGAGTCACTTTCCCTTGTCTTGGATCTGATTTTGATTCAAAATGACTGAACAGCCCTGGGATAATATTAAAGTCACCGGAGTTTGTGACACAAACGGAAACCTTACTAGCCAAAACCAGAGCGAGCCTGTTTCACATTGACGGAAGAGATTCTGTTCTTCCACAACCCACTGTGCCCGAATTATCTTTAACAGCATTCCGGAAAATTCTTAATGAATAGTAACTTATTTATTCGTTTAAAGCTACTCTGGAGTATGTGCTGTGTCTGCACTACACACAGGGGATTGTGGGTAGTACGGTGGCACGTTGTCACAATGCCATCTTCACCCAGGCAGCTCGGACGAATGAAACACTGTGTGCTTTGTGTTTCAGGGAGAGGCCTATTAATAGAGTCATAAAGTACAAGGACTGTGAATCCCCAATCTCTCTAACTTCACTTCTCTCGCTTCGCTTCATTTCATTTCTCTCTCTCTCTCTCTCTCTCTCTCTCTCTCTCTCTCTCTCGATGCTGAGAGATTAGTGTCCTCATTCTCCTTGTCAGGACAGATTGTGCAGGAGCTCCAGTCTACGTTTATTTTTTTTTTGTCTTTATATTTACGCCTTGAGACAAGTATATTTAAACTTTTTCTACATGAGGCCCACTTCAAAGTTTGCGCCGCCCCAATACCCCATCATTGGAAGCTTATTTATCTTTTTTGGTCAAAATATTCAAAAGAAAGTAGCATTTTTGACAGTTCTTCAGTCAGTGTTAAGTATGTGCTTGTTTAATGTGAGCCATATATACACTGATGGATATATTTTACGTTAATGAACTCCAAAAGCAAGAGCACCACATTAGTGCCTGTTTCAAAATATCAGTGCGTATTTCCAAAACATTACTAATATGAAATGGAAAGGGGTGGGGCTTCAAAAGTGTCAGTTGACGTTATTATTAGTGATGTCAAAAATGTCGCGTTATTATCACGTTAACTTGACTCAATTTTAACGGCTATAATTTTTTTTATCGCGAGATTAACGCTCTGTGACATGATGTAGGTTTTTCATAAGCTTTTGAAACTGCCAGGAACTTGGAACAGAGACTTTGCTTAGAAAAACGATAGCAGCTAGACTGTAATGCCACGCCCCGCACAGCCAGAGTCCTCTGCCCTCCCCCCAAAGAACCAGCGCGGGCAAGGCGCGCTAGCCCCGCGCCTCGGGACGAAGAGCCACGGTGCTCGGCTTAGGTTTCGTTTTCCCATCGGCGGCTCCAGCCCGACTTTGCAGTGGCTGTGACAAGACGTGTTATGCTCTGCAATAAAAAAAAAACATTGGTACAAAGCAAGCCCATTCACTTTTTTATGCTGATAAGAGAATTACAATGGTTTTTCATGTGACAAAAATGTGCGATTAAATTGCGATTAATCGCGAGTTAACTATGACAGTCGCGACATTAATCACGATTAAATATTTTAATCGCTTGACAGCACTAGTTATTATTTATTCTGAGCAAAAGGCTGCTTTACTCTATTTTGCTTGCTTAGTTGTCACTTTTTCCACATTTTGTCTTTTTCCTGCTTATGAAAAGATTACCTAGAATCTGTGCATGTCAATTTATTCGTTGAGTGGAAATAGTTTTAGTTGACTGCCCAACCGCATTCTTGGTTCATGTGTGTAGTGCAGCAGGTGGCGGGATTTGAAAGTGTTGTGGTAATTTACTCCATTTAAAAAAAAAAAGTACATGAACCTTGGAGTGCGTTATATTTAAACAAACATATCATAAAAATGCTTTTTTTTTGTACAAGTCAGTCAGAAGTGGTGTTTTTCTGACACTTTTGGTTCGGTTTGGTATCTGATGCTTGCTTTAATTTAGTTTGTAGCTTCAAAGCTAATGTAGCTAACAAGTAGTGGAAATTTGAAACTTTATACCTCAGACTGTATCTAGTTCTTTGGTAAGATCCCAAAGAAAGAGGTTAATTTGGGTGTACACTGATAGTGTGCTACAGGTGAGCTGAAAGGAGATGCACAGAATCATGGCCTCACTTTTTGTTTATAAATGCCTTGAGACCTCAAGAATGGCATAGGAAAAGTTGTAAGCGTTAACAATAAATCTAATATAGTAATTTTTACGATTAAAGTGATTCATATAGGTAGTGGTCTGAGTGAATGATCTTGACATCCGTGACGTCACAGCAGGAAGTCTATCAGTCTCATTGCTGTTTCTGCTATACTAAAACAGAGCTGACTGCAACTTCGAGCTTCCATTTTGAGCTAATTTATTGCCCTGCCACGTAGATGTGTTGCTGGTGGGTGCAGCAACACGACAGAAGGTGGACTTATGTTGCATTCATGGCCCAAGAATGTTCAAACTGCAAAGATTTGGACGCGTTTTGCGAGAAGTTCACGGGCACATTGGACGCCTACGAAATGGTCTCTCCTCTGCTCTGCTCATTTTACTGAAGACTTGTACGAAACCTCTGATCTGTTTTGAAAGAGGGTGCAGTACCAACAATTAAAGGAAAAGAAAACTACAAGAAAAGAAAAGTAAGTTCAGTTGCACCAGTTCTCCCAGAGTGAGCGCCGAGGGTTGTTGCTAAAACCCGGAATGGAACAGGACGTGACACATTATCTCTCGGGTAGTGACCTCCCTGTGGTTGTTGCTAAAACCAGTGACGTCCCGTCCCGGGTTTTAGTAATTGCCTGAGCCGAGCAGTAATGGCGGAGTACTCAGTATGGAGAAAATGGAGAATGAGCGGACCAGCCGTCAGATTTCTCCGCTGGATATGCTTGCCTCAGCAGCAATATCTCGCCCTTACATAGAAGAAGCGAATGAACAGAGAACTGAACGAACAGCTGAAAGTCGTACTGTTTCAAAACAGTCGGCCACAAGCTCGGCTTTCAAGATGCGAGAACACAGATGGGTAAGATGCGAAGATCATCATTTGGATACAAAACAACAAAAACAACAGCACTCGTTGTTTAACTGCATTTAGATTAATACATGTAACTTGTATTGTGTATTTAAGTTACCGGTATAAGATTATTTAATTTGCTTCAGAATGCGATTGTCTCAGTTCATCTGATTTATTTAATTAGCCTTTTACGTTTTATCAGTGAAAATGCATGCATGTACGCTGCATAAGTTATAACACCTATCCTGTTTTAATGAGAGACAACCCACAATCAACGAAGTCAAATCAGTCTTAGTTGAGCAAGTCGGTAACTGTATTTCTTACTTTCACCATAAATTTTTATTTATATGACTTTGGTCTATAGCTGTCAAAGACCTCGGCCTTAAAACCGGTTCCTGCTGTGACATCACACACTCTGGGCTGGCTGGCTCAGCGGGGCAGCTCAAATGCCAACTTTGCGGTCGATTTTTAACTCAATTTTTTTTTAAATTCCTGTTTATGCAGCGTACAAGAGTCAAGGATGGAGATACTATCCACTCAGAAATTTATTTAAAAATAAAGGTTTTGCATATCTGCTTTTAATATTTTACTCTAGGTCGTTACCGGTGTATGCTGCATCTCAAGAGTTTATAGTGAAGCTTAACATTCTGCATGCATAGAGGAACTCGGGGTCATTTTTGGTCAGATTTGTCATATGTTCCTGTCGTTACGAGGCAGTTTGTAGAGGTGGAGTAGATAACAAAAGCGTCCTGTGTCAGCAGCAGATAGTACTGCTGCCTGATGTTTTCTGTTCAGCTTTCATAGTCAGCTGTCACTTCGCCTGCTGTATGTATGTGTATTTGCATTCATGCATTTGTTATTCACTGAAAATTATTTTACCTTATCCTCAGCCCAAGCTGATCCCCTTTTACACAGTGTCTCACACACAAGTGGGCTTACAAACATTTCAGTATGTGTAGTAAAGTAAGCATTCTTCTACAGCTTGCGTTAATTTGCAAGGAGACTCTGAGTCCACTGAGCTACACGTTCTTCTCTGCGCCCAAAACAGCTCATCACAGAGGAAGTTCTAGATCCTCACTACATATTGATTTTAGCCCGAAGCAGCCGTTCCAGCTCAGCATGGATTGATTTGTCGATGCCTTCTCTTTTTTTTTTTTTTGCTCTCAGCCCTCTAGTAACAGTAGGAGAGGGGGTCAGTCGGAGTTCGGGTCTAGAACATGAATCGGGTCTATGTTTGGGCCAGTCGGGCTGGGTCACGGCAAGATGAAACTGATGCCTTAGGGAAGCAAGACTCTCTTAAACAGAAGTGCCAACCCAAAATTTTTTGAAGTTACCTAAATCTTTTTTTTTTTTTTTTTTTTTTTTTTAGACTCTCTTTCCTTGGACATTCCACAAAAAGTAATTCAATAGATTAAGGCATGTAAACACCTGAATTGTTCCTCTCATCAGGAAATCCAGAAATAATGAAAATGTAAATGATTCATTTACTAATAATGCAGAAAAAATAGCTTGATGGCATGAAGTCTACTTTTGAAACAGAGATTTGTGACTCTGGTTATGTACTTTGACTTTGTTTTTTGACTCCAGGTCAGGTTTTATACAGTTTTTGTTAGCTAGATAGCTAAAACGAGTGACCCAGACAATTTCTGAAAGGATTTTTAGCTGCTACTCATAATGTCCGTAAGCTTCACTGCTAATGTTAGGCAGCTAGCTAACATGAACTGACCTTTCTGGATTTCTGAGAGGAATTTTTTTCAAAAGATTTCCATGAGACTAATGTTTATTTGTAATGGTAGCCTGCTGTCTAAAATGAGAACCTGTCAGGATTTCTGAAAGGAATTTTAAGTAATTTTATACAAATGTTTTTCATCTTTAATCCGAATGATGGCCAGCTAGTTTATATGAGCTAACCTGGCAGAATTTCTGACAGGATTTTTAGCTCTTATTCATACGTGTTAATAATGTTCACTGCTAATATTAAACAGCTAGCTATCATGCGCTAACCTGACAGGATTTCTGAGAGGATGTTGACGATTTTTTTAAATTTTTTTAATCAGATGTGTATTGTACTTCCTTCTAATGCTAGCTTGCTAGTTAATATGAGCTAATCTGGCAGAATTCCTGACAGGATTTTTAGCTCTTACTCATAAATGTTAATAAGGTTCACGGCTAATATTAGACAGCTGGCTAACATGAGCTAACCTGACAGGATTTCTGAGAGGATGTTTAAGATTTATTTAGTTATTTATTTTTATTGTCAGGGTGGCACGGTGGTGTAGTGGTTAGCGCTGTCGCCTCACAGCAAGAAGGTCCGGGTTCGAGCCCCGTGGCCGGCGAGGGCCTTTCTGTGCGGAGTTTGCATGTTCTCCCCGTGTCCGCGTGGGTTTCCTCCGGGTGCTCCGGTTTCCCCCACAGTCCAAAGACATGCAGGTTAGGTTAACTGGTGACTCTAAATTGACTGTAGGTGTGAATGTGAGTGTGAATGGTTGTCTGTGTCTATGTGTCAGCCCTGTGATGACCTGGCGACTTGTCCAGGGTGTACCCCGCCTTACGCCCGTATTCAGCTGGGATAGGCTCCAGCTTGCCTGCGACCCTGTAAAAGGATAAAGTGGCTAGAGATAATGAGATGAGATGAGATTTTTATTGTCTTTAATCCTAATTCCAGCAGCTAGTTAACATGAGCCAACATGGCAGAATTTCTGACAAGATTTTTAGCTCATACTCATAAATTAGGGTGACCAGATTTCCCTAGTCTGAAACCGGGACACTTTTGCGCGCGACCATGCTCGTGCACGCACACCTTTTTTTTTACGTAAACGTGACACTCTGAGAGGTGCTCTTATCATTTTGTTGAAGTTCACATTTATCAACATCTCACATGAAATAAAACAAAGGCATTTTGTTATCTAGTAGCATAGTGGTATACAGATCAGTTAAATTATGGTTAGACAACAGATTTTGTAATGGCTGAGAATAGGCCAGGCTATGTCCATAGGCCAAATTTAAACTGATTTATTTCACCTGTTTGTGAGAACACCAAGAAGAATGCATATGCACATGTAGGCTATATCTCTAAAATTGTATGCACTATAGCATGAACTTTAAAAAGTAGATATGTGACCTCAACATAGCCTCGGTCAGAATCAACCTTACTAACCATTCCCCACAACTGAATGAATAAAGCAAGATGATGTGTACAAAAGTGAACACTTTAATGGAAGGTGCAACAAGCTGTTCAACACAGCAATATGGCCAAACTATCAGAATGGTATGTTAAACAGAAACAAAAAAGAGACAAGTGATTTGAGAATATACACTCCAACAAAACAGCAATAAAGGAGGAGAGGGGCGACAGCCAGAGGAAAGCCCCCACAGGAGCGCACAGCATTTGCAACATAGGCTACCCAATTCAGTACAAGACCAAAGCTAAGGCAACTGTCAATCCACCCACCCTAAACAAAATGCATTAGCCTACGTATATTTACAAGAAGAGTTTTAATGTGATCCTGTATATCGGTGTTACTACCGTGGGCTACGGAGAAGGAACCCTTACAGTGTGTGCAGTAGGCTTCGTGCGCATTGTTCTGCACCTCTCGGAGGAAGGGGTAGGTGCCCTGTAAATCTTTGGAAAAGGTACATTTTCTTTTCGGCATAATTGCTGCGGCATTACTGCTGCTAGCTGCTAGACAAAGAACATTCGCGCCAGTTAATGTTTATTTTATTGTTGCATGGCAACACGTTCTGTTGTCTGGAATAATGTGGCTAAATAAACATCCATGCCAGGGGGCAGTAACCAGGAAAGTTTGCGATTCCTGTCAATTCATCAAAATAGTAAATGCAGACATTTCTCCGCTAATGATTCCCACGCTGCTCAGTCGCAAACGTCGCGAGTGGCGAAAACCGGGACATATCCGTGTCCCGACAGACTTTTGTCGGGACTCGGGACACACAACCCCGAATCGGGACTGTCCCGGTAAAACCGGGACGTCTGGTCACCCTATCATAAATGCTAATAAGCGTCACTGTTAATATTAGCTAGCTAGGTAAGATGCGCTAACCTGACTGGATTTCTGAGATGATTTTTAAGTCATACACAAGTGTTTTTATAATTTCGAGTGTTAGTTAAATGAAAACTTGACAGGATATTTCAGAAATATCCGGTCAGCAGTTATAATCTCCTCTTGTTTGAACTTTCTGTAGAACTGTTTTAAAAACATAAATCAATGTTAATCATTAGTTCGCAAAAACTAAGGACATCTGATTGTAGCTCCTTTCTGTGTCCTCAACTCTGCAGCTGATCCAGGCTGATGAAGCATTGCAGATGGCTCCAGTTTCTCTCCATATCATCACACACATTCAGTGACACACTGTTAACAGATGAAGTCCTTTTATCATCCCCATATATATATTTGTGTTTAAGGAGATTGATTGGATCCTTAAGCTGAAGAGGGATGAATTCCACTGCTGTTTCAATGACTGAATTAGATTTTCAGATGTGCCAGTTGTACACATTAATTGCGCAGCCTGTGCTGGGCCTCAGTGCCATGAAAACTGCTCAAGGCCCTGCAGCTGAGCTTGGTGGTGGCCCAGCGGATCGGATACTGATGATACTGACTCATCTGTCCGCCTGGGGACGTCCAGACGTGGATAATTTTTTACGACTTCATCTCACGCACTCCATCACGATAGGACAGCAATTCTTTACTGATTGCTGTTTTTCCAGCTCTGGATTAATTCATTAAAAGTTAGAAAAGTGTTGGAAAAGAAAAATGGGGGTTTTGTGTAATATTGTGGTTCTTTTGGCACTGAATGAATAAATCTTGTGTGTGTATAGCAAGTAGAAATATAATTTGGTGTATAATAACATTGCTAATTTCTGTTTCAATTTCCATGCCCAAAAATAAATTGACCCAACTGGGAGTGTGATTTTTCAAATCGGAGATAATTGTGAGTCCACCATGGTTGGAAACTGCAAAAGTTACTGCCTTTTGGACCCCTCTCTTGAATTCAAGTAAACGTTTAAAAGTTCCATGGCATTTTTTTATTTTATTTTTTTTTACAGCCCAATTTTAATATAAATAGCTCACATCACTTATGTAATACGTAAGGAAAGAAGTATAACGGGGCCATACTGTTATAGGAAAATAATCAAAAGTTGAGTTCCTTTTCGCACCCCAAAGTTGATTTTTTTCCAAAGTTTTATTCATCTTATTGCTCCGTTACCTGTTTTTTTCTTTCTTTTCAGTACAGATTTATGTCTGTAGAGAATAAAAGGTAAACCAAATTGTGATGTCCAGCATTTCACTGCATTTCTTTTATTGTAAACGTGCTATAAAGTCAGCAGCATAAGCAAATAAATAATTGTTCATCACAATTAAGAACATTCATCAGGCAAAATATCTGTCAGAAATGGGGGTACAGTAGGAGTCCATTTCTGTCCCCCCAAGGTAGAAGCGACACAAGTGTACCCCCTGGGCTCATTATTGGACTTCAAGGTAACTATGTGTACCTTTTTAGGGCCAAAAAGGTACATATTATGTTCCCAATCAGTATATAAAGGGTACAAATAAGTACCTTAAAGGGTACTGCCCCAGTGATGAGCCGTTGCACCCCTAAAGGGACAATAATGTTCTTTATTTTCTGAGTATCTGACTGGGATTATCCATGAAGCAAATAAGTATGAATATAATCATAACAGGGTTTTTGTTTGTTTGTCTTTCTTCTTTACCTGTAGGCCAGTCAGCTAGGAGTATACCGGGCATTTGTGGACAACTATGAACTAGCTGTGGAGACTGCAGAGAAATGCTGCCAGGCCAATGCACAGTTCGCGGAGATCTCTGAAGTAATGGTTTTCAAATTAAAGGTCTTTTTCTCTCTTATTCTGGCAAGACTGCATTCTCTAACTCTGCTCAGGGAAAAAAAGGTCCAGCAGATATTTCAATCTGTCTTACACCCTATCCTGGGATTTCTCCATCACTTTGAGTATTGAGAGAGCTGAAACATGGTTCCCCACCTGAGGTGTAGAAAACGGAGCTCTTTCGGGACTTGGCATGAGATTTTATGGCCAGCTAAAAACGCTTGAAGGAGAAAACACTACTCCGTCTCAGTTCAGCCCACTCCAAGTAACCCCCTCCCCCATCCCCATCGAGCGTCGTCATGCCAACTGATACTTCATCTAATACAGCGAGCCTGGCTCCCCCGGTCCCCTGACACCAACACTAGCCGAACGTTAGGATAATTGTGTTTAATGGGAAAGCAGAGCAGAGAAAACCAAAGGGGATGAAGAGTGTTATGTGGGTTTCAGAGCCACAAGCTTGTGTTAGAATAATACTCTGATTTATCTGCATGTTCATCTAGAAAGTGGATAAGCTAACATGTTCATTCACACTTGACTCGCCAAACCCTAACCGCAGACACAGATAAAAACAAAAGTTTAATTGCTCAAATGGAATATCGTTCATTCATGGCCTTAAAATAATGAATAGTGTTGTGCTGAATCATACAGTGAGATAAAGTAAAGCATAAATATAATTTTCATTGTTCTAATACAGTAAATACTTTATATTGCTGGGTTTCACGTGACGTCACATCCACCTCATTAGTTATTCAGAACTTTAGCTGGTGGTCTACCAAAGCTCAGTTGACAAAGCGTTTGTACGGAGAAGGTGCATTGCTCGCATTAAAAATGCCTTACATTTGCATTGTTTTAGGTTGTTCAAATCAATCAAACCGTGAAACTGATAAGTTTCTTCAGGATTCCCCGTGAACTAATAAAAAAGGGTGAACAAACACAGGATTTCACAAAAATACGTTGAGAAAGGCGGCTTTTGAACCTCTCGCTGAAATCGAAGGGAGCCGAGTCGAAGCATACTCGAGTTTGCAGTGATCACTTGGTGAAAGGTTTGTTTTCCCCTCTCAGCTCTGTCCTGAGTGTTTTCCAAGTACTTTTCTTGCTATGTGTCGTTATTTTATTTTACGGTACTTGTTTTGGTCATGAAGCGCTAAAGTCCCCAGCTGTTTCTTTGTTTCCTCCTCACAAAGTCCAGATGCATGAAGGTCGTGACAAAATTCTTCCCCAGCTGTATAGTTACAATGCGCCGTGATCACTTCTCCGTCTTGTTTAACTAAGATCCAGGTCTTTAAAGGAGTTTCTGATGATCTTTGTGAATGATTTAGCTGAGAGACAAGAGCCAACACAAGTGAGAATCAAGCAAACTCTTTTGTTAGCGCATCGTTGTAAAGACTTAAACGAAAAGCTTTAAATAGTCATGAAAGTGTTCCGGATTTTCCCGGAATTCTGGATTTTTAGATTTTCATGAAAATTCCTAATGACAAAATACCTGGAAATCCGGATATTTGACAAAACTCTTGAAAATCTCCGGTTTTCCGAATGGAGAAATTTTTCAGATTTTTCGCGTTCCTAGACGCGGCGTAATACTTTGCATCGTCCTTGCATGGGCGCAGTCCTTAAATAGCCCAAACATAGTTCATTGATTAAAGACAGGTGTTCTTTGTTAACGGCGCGCGTGCCGGAGCTCGTTAGGCGTGCACGCCCAAGGCGCGCCTGCTAAGGTGTGCAGGATTGACACTGTTCTGCGCAAGCGCAACACAATCGCACTAGAAAGCATGTTCAAGCTGCCAGTGTAGCTGCCAGTCTTTTTAGTTGCGAATTACGAGTATTTTCTCGTGTTAATAATTCGCCATGTCAAAACAAGCAAAACTTTCTTCCTTTCAACGTGAAGAGAGGTAAGCAATTTATTTTATATATATATATATATATATATATATATATATATATATATATATATATATATATATATTTTTTTTTCCCATTAAAGTTGCATTTTGTGGTTTCGAAGCTAAGTTTTAGAACATCATCAAGAACAACATCAAGAAAACGTGGAAGAAACAGCAATAATGGAAGAGCCGGTTTCTAAGCTGCCTAAAACTAGCAATGGTAATTATTTTTTGTTACATAATGTACTCAGGCTGCCAGTCAGTGTGTGTGACACACACACACCCTACGCCCCTGATTTATATGAGAAATTTGGTATTCATTGGCGTGTTTAAATTTACAGACAATATGAACTAATGTAAACAATTGGCTTCAACTCGCATAAATATGAATTGGAAATTTTTAGTTCACTTTAGCTTATGCAAACGCACAACTCTACTAAAAGATTGATAAACGAGGCTCAATGTCCCCAACGTTGAAACCTGAAAGCTTTAGAAACTCTAACAGACCTTTTACTTTTTAACGGTACTGTTTTGGGATTTTGCTGAGTTTACCTTCAACTGTCTGATTTTTTTTTTTCCAAAGTAATGAACTGTGTAGGCAGGAAAATCACCTCGTTTTCTAAATGCACTCCTGAAAATTACTCATTAACTAGGGGAATTAAATTTGATATTTTTGACATGTTAATCATTAATGTACATGAAAGAAAAAAGGCTTAAAAGTTATAACTTGTTTTAGTGAAAATAAGTACTAAAATGCACTAGAATGCAGGGTTTTGTGTGTTATGTTATTAAAATATTTTCAGGGGACGTCCCCCCCCCCCCCCCCCATATCTTAGTTTGACTTTCAGGGTTTTTTTTTCTTTGCTCCACTTTCATCTCTATTTAAAAATAAAATACTTACACGGGCAAAACAATACAGGATTCATTCGGCAGCAACTTGATAGCGAGGTCCTTTACCCAGCCACATACAAAAAAGTGTAAGCCTCCATACTCTTCCACGCTTTCATCTGTTTTGCGGTGCAGAAGGACGTCTGCAACACCAGATAGTTCGAGATGTCAGGGAACTCGACTGAAGGGTAGTTTCCAAAATCGTATGACAAATCCTTCTTTCCCAGACTGTAGGGGTCGATTCCATTGCACATAGCAATTTTCTGAATATATCTAAAGCCAGCAGTGGCTTCTAGATTACGAGTGTACTCTGATAAGTTATCGCTAGTTGTTTGCACTACGGCAGCTGTTTAGACCACCAGCTATTTCACTTCTGATAAAACCGCTAAGAAAAGTCACGTGACTGGAACCCAGCAAAACAGTGCTAGCAGTTATAATCCATCGCTCATGTGTCGCATGAAAATTGATCTTGGTTAAAGGAATATTTGTGTCTTGTTCCTACCTGTGCCAAAAACACCTGTTACATAGAGATTGTCTTGTTTAAATAACATTTAAGTATTCAATCAATCATCTATGTAATGGTGTCTGTGACAAGTTATCCACAGGACACACATAAACAGTTTATAACAGTGACAGAGACTTACTTTGTGTTACCGCAAATATGTCCTGGATGCCACATCAGAAATACTGAAGTTTATTATAACAGTGAAATCGTAGAAGAGGGTTCATTGTTTGTTTACCTCTGCAGTCTAACCTCTTTTCTTCTCTCTTTTATTCCACCTCTGTAGAACCTGAAAGTCCGAAGCACCAAAGAGTGCAAGGACCAGATAGCCAAGTACTCACTGGAAAGTAAGACCTCTTATGTGCATTTTCATTTATTGTTTAAATGATGTGTATTGGATTAATGTGCAAATTTAAAATGTTGAAAATATCTCAAGGTCACGAGGAAAGTTGCAGGGACCTCAGAGCTTTAAGAGAGGTTATGTCTCAAACCCACTAAACTTGTAAATACCTATTGGTTTCACTTGGTCACTTTTAAAGCGTCTGGTGATGTCATGGACATTGCCAGAGCTTTTACGCCAATGGACCTAATTTTCTAGAATATTAAAAAAAAAAAATGAGTGCAACATTTAGTTGTAGCAGACTTGATTATTTGACAATGTAAAGCTGTCTTGTTTAATAATTTGTGTGTGTGTGTGTGTGTGTCAGCTCTCCTTTATAAACCAGTGGATAGAGTAACAAGAAGCACACTAGTTTTACACGTAAGTTACTGATTTGTTTACCATATAGTTTCTGGGTTTTTTTAATTCATAAAAAAAATGTAGATTCTAATAGAAGTGTGTGTGTGGTATAGGATCTGCTAAAGCACACGCCGTCCAGTCACCCAGACCATCCCCTCCTTCAAGATGCCCTGCGGATCTCGCAGAACTTCCTGTCCAGCATCAACGAGGAAAGCACACCACGTCGCCAGTCCATGACCGTGAAAAAGGGCGAGGTGAGTGGGGAGGGGGGGATCTGATGTGACCCAACCACAGCCCAAGTACATTCTGTCCAATCCTGACCTGCTATAGGGCATTAAAATCTTTTTGGTTATTACTTTTTTTTTTTTTAAAGATTTTTTTTGGGGCTTTTTCCACCTTTATTGGCTAGGACAGTGTAGAGACAGGAAATGAGCAGGAGAGAGACGGGGATGGATCGGGAAATGACCTCGGGTCGGAATCGAACCCGGGTCCCCGGATTTATGGTATGGCGCCTTATCCACCTGAGCCACGGCGCTCCCCTTGTTGGTTATTACCTTGCTATGTGGCTCGTAATGATCTTCAGTCATATTATCACAGGGTACCGACAGTGAGACAGGAAGTGTCCTTGTTGACATCAGAAGAGAGAGAAAATCATGAGATCAGCCATTTAGCCATTCCTTTCCCCCTCCTGCACTGATTTCCAGTTTTCCTCTTTCTTAACAGTGTGAGACACACACACACACACACACACACACACACACACACACACACACAAACGTCTATCTTAATTTCACACACAAAGACACAGTTGGTCCCCCATCCCATTGTTCCAGCAGCAGGAACTCGTGGGAGTGTCAGATGAATCACTGGCACTTGATGGACTGCGAGTGAAGGGTGGCGTGTAATGTGCCTTAACGAGCCACCTCACTCTGATTCGCATCACATTTATTATTCAGGAGGCGGCCATCTCGTGAGGAGTCCTCCTTCACATACACACGCACACTCGATCACAAACCCCTATGTGGTCTCTGGCAGAGATGGCAAACTACTGATCAAATATTGATGATGTGTACATGAAAAGGGTTGATGTAAATCTTTGGGTTGTTCTCAACGTCATTATTGTCTTGTTTAAGACGCTTGGACAAAGCGCTTTGACCACATTTCACCTGACAAGGGGCATTTTCCTTCTGTACAGCCTGTCTCAAAACATGATTCTTTTTTTTTTTTTTAGTTGAGGGACAAGTTGCGTTGAGGCTGATAAAACTGTTTAAGTTTTGCTGCTGATAAAAAGATGAAAAATCTGCAAAATGATGCAACAGTCAGCATGTAACATGATTGGAGGGGGAAGAAAAAGCATTCGCTCTACCGTTCAGAAAATTAGTTTTTAATCGTGGTGATGTCACAGCCATTGGAGGCTGAGTCTCTGGGCGGGAGAAAGGGCGTCATTTTCTTCCTCGTCAATCAAAAGTGACACTAGACAGTCACAGACGTCTGTGAGCTTGTGGATGCGCAAGAGGGCAGATAGCACTTTCCTCGGAGTGTGTTCATTTGGCCTGTAATGTAGCATAAGCAGCAGTTCCTCATGATAGGGAGAGGTGGGTGTTGACCAAATAACCAAACTTTGGGGGGGGGAAGAAGTAATTTTTTAAAAATGTATTTCTGCTTTTTGTTTCAAGTTTGACTTTGGGCCATAAAATGATCTGTGCTCTTTTTTTTTTTTTGAGATGTTAAATAAATTAATATGATGTTGCACAATATGGTATTGTTTTGCAATATAGTTTGCGTATCCAATTAGAAATGACTAGTACTGCTAACTCTGCCCCAAATTACCCTTCATTCCTGTCATCTTCTATAGACGGTTTGCACATGACGTCACATGTCCCATGACCTTCTCTGATTTAGCCGTGTCCACCATCTTTGTGGAATAACGCACGCGTAGCAACAAGTACCTTTATACGAAATGCTGCAAATTTGCGCAGTTATCAGCTGCTCAAACAATTCTGCTAAGGCTAGAGTCAGATTGTTTAATTTACCCGCTGTTAAAATGCAAGAAAAACCCCAAATGGAAGATCTAACCTGTAGGCAACAGACAGAGTGGCTTGCAAACCTGAACAGATCGGACATAAAAGAGACCAGGTACAAATATGTACGAGTATGTGCAGATCATTTCGTAAAGGGTAGGCTTATATTTCTACTGTTTGTCCCAAAAAAGTTGGGACAAAGTACAAATTGTAAATAAAAACGGAATGCAATGATGTGGAGGTTTCAAAATTCCATATTTTATTCAGAATAGAACATAGATGACATATCAAATGTTTAAACTGAGAAAATGTATCATTTAAAGAGAAAAATTAGGTGATTTTAAGTTTCATGACAACAACACATCTCAAAAAAGTTGGGACAAGGCCATGTTTACCACTGTGAGACATCCCCTTTTCTCTTTACAACAGTCTGTAAACGTCTGGGGACTGAGGAGACAAGTTGCTCAAGTTTAGGGATAGGAATGTTAACCCATTCTTGTCTAATGTAGGATTCTAGTTGCTCGACTGTCTTGGGTCTTTTTTGTCGTATCTTCCGTTTTATGATGCGCCAAATGTTTTCTATGGGTGAAAGATCTGGACTGCAGGCTGGCCAGTTCAGTACCCGGACCCTTCTTCTACGCAGCCATGATGCTGTAATTGATGCAGTATGTGGTTTGGCATTGTCATGTTGGAAAATGCAAGGTCTTCCCTGAAAGAGACATCGCCTGGATGGGAGCATATGTTGCTCTAGAACCTGGATATACCTTTCAGCATTGATGGTGTCTTTCCAGATGTGTAAGCTGCCCATGCCACACGCACTAATGCAACCCCATACCATCAGAGATGCAGGCTTCTGAACCGAGCGCTGATGACAACTTGGGTCGTCCTTCTCCTCTTTAGTCCGAATGACACGGCGTCCCTGATTTCCATAAAGAACTTCAAATTTTGATTTGTCTGACCACAGAACAGTTTTCCACTTTGCCACAGTCCATTTTAAATGAGCCTTGGCCCAGAGAAGACGTCTGCGCTTCTGGATCATGTTTAGATACGGCTTCTTCTTTGAACTATAGAGTTTTAGCTGGCAACGGCGGATGGCACAGTGAATTGTGTTCACAGTTAATGTTCTCTGGAAATATTCCTGAGCCCATTTTGTGATTTCCAATACAGAAGCATGCCTGTATGTGATGCAGTGCCGTCTAAGGGCCCGAAGATCACGGGCACCCGGTATGGTTTTCCGGCCTTGACCCTTACGCACAGAGATTCTTCCAGATTCTCTGAATCTTTTGATGATATTATGCACTGTAGATGATGATATGTTCAAACTCTTTGCAATTTTACACTGTCGAACTCCTTTCTGATATTGCTCCACTATTTGTCGGCGCAGAATTAGGGGGATTGGTGATCCTCTTCCCATCTTTACTTCTGAGAGCCGCTGCCACTCCAAGATGCTCTTTTCATACCCAGTCATGTTAATGACCTATTGCCAATTGACCTAATGAGTTGCAATTTGGTCCTCCAGCTGTTCCTTTTTTGTACCTTTAACTTTTCCAGCCTCTTATTGCCCCGTCCCAACTTTTTTTGAGATGTGTTGCTGTCATGAAATTTCAAATGAGCCAATATTTGGCATGAATTTCAAAATGTCTCACTTTCGACATTTGATATGTTGTCTATGTTCTATTGTGAATGCAATATCAGTTTTTGAGATTTGTAAATTATTGCATTCCATTTTTATTTACAATTTGTACTTTGTCCCAACTTTTTTGGAATCAGGGTTGTGTATATGCGACATACTGTAAGTGATGTACATGTAAGTGCTTCTCCAATTTATATTGCAGTTACAAATGCATAGCACAAAGCCCCAGTAAAATGTAGGTAGTTGAGCTCGGTAAAATGTTGCCTAAGACGGTGTCAGTAACTAGGTTGGTTTTTTTTTTTGGGTTTGTGTAACATTTGCCCACATCAGGAACCTACTAGATCCTTACAGTAAACTTGCGCTAAACTTTTGTATGCTTTTCTCTGCTTCCCAGTGACAAAGCTAGTAGTTAACAGCAGGTAATTCACACTCGGCCACATCCATACATCGTCTTCATACTCTACAACGTTGCTGTACGGATCCACCCCGAACATTCTTTTATCTTTTCCCTGTATCTGACCCTGTCACTATTATTCAATTCGTGATATATTTGCGGAAATTACAGTTCGCCAATGTACTCTCCTCGGTCGCCCTGGATGCTATACCACAAAGATGGCGCACACAACAAAATTGGAAAGGATCACGGGAGATTCGTGACGCAAGTGCAAACAGTCTATGGTAGTCATGACCAGGTACTAAACACCATACTGGACCATTTATCACAAGAATAACACAATATAGAAAATGCACAGGCACCAAAAATACCAAAATGTAAGGGTTTGCAGAGATGTAGTCAGAATAGACAGACAAGTTTGTTTGTTTTTTTTCCAAAATACAAAGTCTTGCGTTATGATAGTCATATCAGCCTTTATAATATGCATGTGCTGAGGATATATATCCCTGTATCCGTACTATCGTATGGTCGCAGCATGTCAGTAATTCCTGCATAAAATGAGTGAGACAAGAGCTTGAGAGGACAAGGAGCCGAGCTCCGGAGACCTGTGCCGGCCACATGGGGGAAGGGGAATGCACAGAAGCTGCTTAATTAAAATGCAAATGGAGCAGCATGTTTCTCTTCTGCAACTGCTCCGGCTTCTTTTATTCATTGGGATCGTGTGAAGTATGGAGGTATTTATGTTGAGTGTAGCACTACAAACGCATACTTTTCTGCTTTATCTACACATTTTTGACTGTTTTTAAGCACACAAAAGGCAAACCCTGCAGTCACACATCATGAAGCTTGTTTGCTGGCATCTTTTCATTCGCTCAAAGCTTTGTTAGCTATGAAAACAAATACTGCTGTAGATCCGTTAACAGCCGGGCTCAGCGTCATGCTGATGGTTAGGTTTTGGATTGTTGGCTTGGTCCAGGACACGCACGTTTCAACCACGGACATGTATCCATGAAATGGATATTTGTAGATAAATTGTAAAATGGTGCATTCGACGTAATTCATATACATACTATAATTCGACAACTACAGCTGATTGATGGATTGCATCAAATAAATTTTTTAATTCAGTATCCACCAATTTGTGTGTATATGTACGTACACCCACCCCAACTTATAAATAATGTATGCTGCTGTTCTAATGCACGTGAAGCTGCTGGGAAATTTTTTTCTTTTGTTCATCTCATGGTTAAAATGTGCTTGTAGTGAGCAATTTTAAGAGACTTCCCTTGTCACATTTCGCTAAAGGCAGGTTTTAGGAAAATGTCATCTGATGTGCAGAGACAGCTGGTTTGATGAGCGCTCCTTGCAGAAACGAGGGCGTCGTGTTCACGAGAGAAAAATGCTTGGAATAAATTATAACCTGCTGCTCATATATGGTTATTTACTCCATATATTTAGGTTGTCGTTCTTTGTTCATTCGGATGATTTAATAATGATACGTTAAGTCGCTCGAAAGGGACAAGAAAGCATAAAGGAAGAACGAGAACTTGTATAACAGAAAGAACTGATAAAATGTTCCAGTGTTTGTTTCATTGAAATTATTAATAAAAATGCTTTAGGATTTAGTGCCTTGAGATGCCTGTTCAAATCCTGCTTAAAGTCGTCTAATCAAAGTGCACATGTGTAGCCTCTGGAGTTTGGACCCGAGGCACTTATTGGAAGCTCTTGCACTCATAAACTAGAGAGTGGATTGCCGCTGAGACCGGAGGGCATAAAAACCCTTAATTCTGTGTAACTGCACTCTAAAGCCCGAGTCATCTGACTCTATGTGGGCTCTATGAATAGCTGTACCAAGAATACCTGCTTAAGTCAGCCGCCCATGACATCACTAATTCCTGAAAATGTGTTTGTTCCTTTTTCTTTTTTTCCCCTTCAGTTCTTTAATGAAGACTGAGCCTCACCAAAGGGAATTTTAAGATGAACTGATTTGTATTTCAGAATCTTCCAGAAGGGAAATATCGGTTTATGAGGTGATAGCAGGTGATGATGTTTAAGTAGGTCTAAGAGGGATTGGATAAAAATGATGGCGCGAAAGTCCATGTGGAGCTTGTGCAATTTTAGTGGTTCTCAGAGTGGTGGTGGTGATTATCGTTATTTTTTTAATGATTGTTGTGATAGAGAGAACTACACTGCCTGGTTTGTTGGACCACCTTTAGCTTTGATTACAGTGTGCGTTTGCCATGGCATTGTCTCAACATTTATTTCTATCGAGTGTCGCCTTAATTTCACCTAGAGCTTGTAATTAACGACGGGAGAGTTGAAGGTCAGGACGCTGTGGAGGCCAATTCATGTGTGAAAACGATTCCTCATGCTCCCTGAATCATTCTTTCACGATTTAAGTCTGAAGAATCCTGGCATTGTCGTCTTGGAATATGGCCTTGCCATCAGGGAAGAAACAATCCGTTAATGGGATAACTTGGTCATTCAGTACATTCAGGTCGTCAGCTGACTTTATTTTATTGCCATATAATGTTGCTGAGCCTCGACCTGACCAACTGAAGCAACCCCAGATCATAACACTGCCTCCAGAGGCTTGTACAGTGGCCACTATGCATGATGGGTACATCGCTTCATGTGCTTCCCTTCTTACCCTGACTCTGGAATAAGGTCAATCTGGACTCGTCAGACCACATCAACTTTTTTTTTGATTGCTTCAAAGTCCAATCTTTATGCTCCCTAGCAAGTTGAAGCCTTTTCTTCTGATTAGTCTCACTAACAAGTAGTGTTCTGATGAGAACACAGCTGTTTAGTCTCAATCTGGTAAGTTCTTGTTGTATTGTGCGTGTGGAAATGCTCTTACTTTGACTATTAAATATAGCCGTGAGTTCTTCTATCAGGTTTTTTTTTTTTTTTTAATATATAAATGATTTGGCTTCACCAGGGATTTAAGTGATCTCTGATCATGGTCAGTCAAGAGTTTTTTCTGACAATGTTCTTTGCGCGAATTTGATGGTTCACCACTATCTTTCCAGGTTTTAATAATACGTTGGACAGTTCTTAACCCAATTCCAGTCATTTCAGCAATCTGGAAGAAAAGTTTTCTTCTTTGCTTGATTCAAGTCAATAATTTGACTCTTCTGAAACACAGTAACATCTTTTCCACCATCACAGTATACATCTTCCAACATGGTTGTCCAAGAAATGAGAATCTACTCACTGCATCAGTTAGGGTTAAAGTGCATATCCTGGACCAATTTCGTTTCCCTTTACACACTCATTCAGAAGGGTAATTTTGCACAAGGCCATCTGTCTACAGCAGAAAAAAAATAAAATAAAACGCATCTGGAAAAATCCCAAGGGAGTCTGGAGCCAGATTCGTGACGTCACCTGCGGAGGCGCCAGCAGGCTGCGAGAGCTTGCACGGTTTCAGTGCACAGCCTGTGTAGACCAAGTTTAGCAGCTAGCGATTTTGGATTGAAATATGGAATTGTCACCTGAACGCAATGTTACTTCACCTTCGGATGAAGAATATAATGAGATGTCAGAATTGGGGCTTCATCTGTTTGGATTTGATGATGATTCAAGTAGGGAAGACGACGGAGACAACACCGGGGATGTAAATAATACGGTCGTTTTCTCATAAACAAACCAGCGCTGACGTAGGATTCAGAAGGAGGCGTCCCACACATGACGTCACGAAAATCAATGTTTGCCGAGAAATCCAAATGCCGAGTTTTTTCAGAGGCGGACCAATTCGCCTCAAATGGCTTGATTTCAACTGATTTTCTGGTATTGCGCAAGGTAAAAAAAAATAGCACAAAATGTGACAGATATTTGACCAAAGTTTAATATAAAATAGGAGAATTACATTGATCTTGCTCCTGAATTTACCCATGATATGCACTTTGAGTTCTTGTGAACTGAAACGTATTAATAACTGCAGTAATTATCCAAACAAAGACTCAAGTATTTGCTTATTCAAATCCAAGCAGCGATTTAAAAAAAAAAAAAAAAAAATTTTTTTTTTACGCCAGGGAGCGTACGTTTAATGTTATGAAACGTCTGCAAATCAGATAGTTATTTACATTATAAACAGCTTTAACCAGTTGTTCCTTCAGCAGTTTTTCTTTCTTTCTCTGTTAAGACCAAAAAGCTGATCATGCAGCTTCTAATGTTACAGAGAAACGTTCTTAAGAAAACAAAGAGGAAAAAGCTTTACTTCTGACTGTAATTAGCCTGGGCCCGCCCATCCTAAGTGTGACGCAACACGGGCCTGTTGCGAACTTAGTCTGGCAAGGCAAGCTATCTCCAGCTGTTCCAAGCTCCTGAAAAATCGGGAGCCAATCAACTTTGAGCATCTCCAACGGCCCTGGGTAGAGGCGTGTTCAAGGCAGTGACGTAGTAGAACTGCGACCGGCAGCCATAGATTGTTTACAGAATCTATGCCGGAAGCGCTTCATTCACTAGAAACATTACGAACATGGAGCAGCAGCAAGCCTTTGACACGGCGGTAGATGCTGTATTGAAAGCATTCAACGGGAAGTTCTCATTGAAAACGGAGCAAAGAGCAGCCCTGGAGGTATTTGTCTTCTTCCTGTTACTCAAGCAGTTTCCGTCGCGTCACATACGTCAGAGGAAAGAGTGATGTGATTGGTTTAAGCTTCGTCACAGCCTTTTCTGGCTTCGACCAGTAGCAAACTGAGGCATTTCAGGGAGACGGGTCAACCACGCGCTTTGGGAAACGGTTGGACTTAATATCTTTGCCAGACCAATGCTCGCAGAGCTTTGAAGTTGCGTTAGCCAGACTAGACTGTAATGGTCACTGGAGACGACTTCTAAAAATGCAATTTTTAAACCATTAGTTTATGTGGAGTTTCAGCTATCCAAGTCCCTGTTTGTTATTCTTCTAGAAGCAATAACATATTTCAACAAGCACATTAATATAAACCTTGGAACCTATTGCCATAGCTGCACTTATCGAAAATTAATCAACACCTTCTGACCAATCAGGATCGACAAGTCAACAGCGGTGTGGTTTAATGCATTTTCACCGCTGCTTGGAAGTAGAGGTCTGCGCAGGACAGAATTTTCAGTCCCGCTCCCGCAAAGAATTATGATTTTCAGGCCCGCGCCTGCCATATTTTGTCCCGCTCCCGCCCGCAAATCCCGCATGATGCAGACGTTCACGTTATTTCTCACGAAAGTTCTTGTCATTTGGCTTGGGGAATTAAACATGCTGAGCTTAGCTGAGCTCTCCACTGACCGATCCTTCACCTAGCGCACGTAGCGAGGGTGCGCGTTGCCAGGCGACATGCACAGCTGAGGCTTTACAGAGATACCCAACACACCTACCAAAATCTACAGTGGATATTAAGAATATTGTACATTGCACATAGCTTATGTCAGTCCTCACATTTACATTCTAGGAAATACAAGTAGGCCTATAAGAAATTAATATAATTTAAAGACACAGCGTGATGGTGCCCCGCCCCCTACTTGGAGTGGATTTGAGCATAAATATCTACAGCTCACGTTCAGGGGTGCGTTTCCCAAACAACCAACCAAGTTAGCATTAAACCAATATGGTCCGATGCAAGTTTGAACTAACTAACATCCAAAAACCGACTGTTTCCCAAAGCAACAATTGTTGTCCTTTTAAGACAGTACATACATGGCGATTCAGACCTGATGTACCTGATGTATGGCCGTTGTATGTCAGAACGTTTTGGCACTTATCACAACAAGCAAAGGGCAGCTGATTTCCCTCTGCGTCGTACACGAGTGAGAACGACTTCCAAATGTCTGATTTCAGGACTCTTGACTTTTTAACGGTAAATGTACCTCTTTTTAAAGCAGCACTTACTTCTGAAGCACTGTGAGCTTCACTAGAGGAGCTCTGCTCTTCTGCCATGATCGGAGATCTCAAACACGGAAGAGCGGAAAGGAATCGGAAACGTACGCGAGATTAGACCACATCCGCAAATTTGGGCATCTTAAAATGTTATTAATGCCAAATAAAATATCCAGCACAAATTATATATGATAGACATAAATTAATAATTTTATAAATTTTATTTTAAACACGTTTTTAGTTAGCGGGACTGCAGCTTATCACCTCTCCCGCCCGCTCCCGCATTATGCACTCCCCCTCCCGCCCGCGCCCGCAATGAGCTTTCAAAATTTGTCCCGCGCCGCACTGCTTTGCGTCGGGTCCCGCGGGACTCCCACGGGAGTGCAGGGCTCTACTTGGAAGTTCAGTAGTCAGATTTATCTTCTCACCATCACTGACGAGCCTTTCCATTAGTCTCAGTGGGAAGTGCCAAGCTGGAGGAAAGCATGATCGTTTTTATAATTCCCTCTCAATTATTCAGGAAGCACGGTTGAAACACTTTAATTGTGTATCATGGTGGTTAGTGGGAGCAGAAGGCCTTTGACTCTCAGTCATTTCTCTTCTTTGCCAGTTGGAGCGGATCGTTCTCATTACGCTGCCTGGGTGCTGGACTGAAATCAGGCCATCAGCTGATTTTGTATTTGAGCAGCACATCTGCCATACTCTTCACGTGTGTTTATATATACATTTGTGTGTGTTCTCATTTCACCATCATCCTGGCACAGCTGCAGACACACAAAAGCACACATCGCTGCACTGTTGCATCACTACATCTCTTCTGGCTGTATGTGTTATTCAGTAGCTGTGGGTTCTTGCGCTGATGAAGACTGGACCTCGATGACATACTGTCTAGAAAATGTGGGGGGTGACTGCTGAGCTGGAAAGGAGGCAGGTAGAGGCGTCCTATTGGACGATCAGTTTGTGATGTCACCTTTTGTTGTCCCTCTGCAGGGATGACGTGGTGGTGTTTGAGCGCTGCTGTGAGAACTGTAGCCACAGGCTGTTTGTGTATACGTTTTCACTTTCACACATTAGCCACTGATTTTGCTCTCAGGCTCTTTTATCTGTGCATATGATCCACACACAGGGTTTACCTGCTTGAAAATGCCACAGGATCGCATCTCATCTCATTTCAGGATCTCACAATAAAGGATGCTGTGATTTTAATGTCGTTTTTTTTTTTTTTTGGAGGCTTGGTGGCTGAGGAATGAAAAACAAGACTGCCACCTAATGGCAAAGATCTTTAATAAACAGTATTCAGGCTCTGAAAAGTGAATGTTGAAGGCATGGATGGTGGTGATGAAGTATTTAAGAGGGGTCAGGTAAGGCAGTGGCAAGAGTATTAGAGCTATAAAATATAATATTTAGGGTTTTTCCCACTCTTGGAAAACCTTTGTAGGTTGACAAATGCAGCAAGATGAAACGTGTCTGAGATATTTGTTAAAAAACAAAATTAACCATGTTTTTTGGCGCAAAAGACAGCCATGGGTAATTAAAGGAGAACTGAAGTCATTTTTAAACTTGCTTTATTTCTTAATTAACGTGTTATTCAGTTACGTTTTTGGTTTTAGTAACCTTATATCGTGACTTGTATTGCAATTAAATATTATACTTATCGGCCTATTTGGTTTTTAGCCATGTTGAATTTACACTACGTTCACACTGCAAGGCTTAATGCTCAATTCCGATTTTTTTGTGAAATCCGATTTTTTTGTGAGGTCGTTCACATTAACAAATGTATACGACTTGTATGTGATCCTCAGTATGAACGAAAAGCGACCTAAAAGTGTTCCGCATACGCATTGCAGGATACAACGACGTCACACGCAGTGAGCATGGCCAGTGTTTACGGAAGTAACCTAAAGTTTCCTGTGTGTGACAGTAGCCAGCATGGAGTACCTGGCGATGATGCAGTTGTTGTTGCGACGGAGCCAGAACATGCACAATAGCCTGATGTTAAGGAGGAGGTTGAGAAGGAAGAGGGCAAGGGTTTTGGCTCAGGCGTACTGCGCGGTAGTGACTGCAACCTCCGTTCAAAGGAACGTGTGGGTGCGGAGTCGCATTGATGTCATGCGCCATGTTGTTGTAACTTTTTTTGAGAGACCCGCCGCCTACTTCAGCGCAGAATAGTGACGTTTGTGGCTTGTTGATGACGTGCAAGTCGGATGAATGCGACCTGGCGGTTCAGACTGAAGTCGCATATGAAAAGATGGGATAGGAATCGGAATTAGGACCACATATCCAAACGGCCTGGGTCGGATTTGAAAATATCGGATCTGTGTCGTTCATATTGTCAATAAAAGCTCGGATACAGGTCACATATGGGCGAAAAAATCGGGTTTGAGTCACTTCAGCCTGCAGTGTGAACGTAGTGTTTTGTTTGTTTGGTCGACAGCAGGCGTCGCTTATCCGCGCGATCTTCACGAGACTTGTGCGAGACTTCAAAACGTGAAGTGTCAGCCAGGTGTCAGTGCCGCCATTTTTGAAAACTGTTTTCCCAAATGAAATATTGCACAAAAACGAGTTTCAATGACGATTACTGCCGACTTTTTTCAAACTTTCCTGATTGCTATCAAAACAAACAAAACTTCCGGCTTGATTACATCAGCATCCGAAAGAAGTCGCACGCGTCTTTTGACAACGTTGGCAAATGTCGGTCACTTTGATTTCCGCTGTACGTTTTACTTCGTCCTACGATGTCTCGCACAGGTCTCAACAAATCTCGTTTACGGCCGTTGCTTTGACATACGGACTGATATATTACAGAGCATATTTCAAACACTCATAACTTGCTCTAGCAGTGACAAAATAGCGATCAAAAATGCATTCCTGTATTTAATAAAATGAGAGAATTTTGTTAATAAAATTTGCCTTCAGTTCACTTTTAAATAATATTGGCTGGCTTTGAGTGGTATATCTGATATTCCATTCAGCTAGCACGATATTGAATGAGTCGAAGACGAGTTGTTATTATTATAATACATACGCATTCCTTTAGGGTGTTCACCGTCTATCTCTTTTTCAAAATTCTCTCAAAATCTTCCGTTTTTAACAAAGCAAACCTGGCGACCATGTTTGTTTACAAATTGTCACAGTCGCTCGCTAGCACAAAAGCTTTACGTCTCCGACGTGTGACATCATATCATCTTGACAACCATGCGATATCATAAACCATATTCAACGCTCATTCTCCATTAGGTAGAATGATGTAATCCACGTAGGATAAGCGATATGCTAACAATATTACATGCTATCAAACCAAATGAATGAAACATGCTACAACCCCGATTCCAAAAAAGTTGGGACAAAGTACAAATTGTAAATAAAAACGGAATGTAATGATCTGGAAGTTTCAAAATTCCATATTTTATTCAGAATAGAACATTGATGACATATCAAATGTTTAAACTGAGAAAATGTATCATTTAAAGAGAAAAATTAGGTGATTTTTAAATTTCATGACAACAACACATCTCAAAAAAGTTGGGACAAGGCCATGTTTCCCACTGTGAGACATCCCCTTTTCTCTTTACAACAGTCTGTAAACGTCTGGGGACTGAGGAGACAAGTTGCTCAAGTTTAGGGATAGGAATGTTAACCCATTCTTGTCTAATGTAGGATTCTAGTTGCTCAACTGTCTTAGGTCTTTTTTGTCGTATCTTCCGTTTTATGATGCGCCAAATGTTTTCTATGGGTGAAAGATCTGGACTGCAGGCTGGCCAGTTCAGTACCTGGACCCTTCTTCTACGCAGCCATGATGCTGTAATTGATGCAGTATGTGGTTTGGCATAGTCACGTTGGAAAATGCAAGGTCCTCCCTGAAAGAGACGTCGTCTGGATGGGAGCATATGTTGCTCTAGAACCTGGATATACCTTTCAGCATTGATGGTGTCTTTCCAGATGTGTAAGCTGCCCATGCCACACGCACTAATGCAACCCCATACCATCAGAGATGCAGGCTTCTGAACTGAGCGCTGATAACAACTTGGGTCGTCCTTCTCCTCTTTAGTCCGAATGACACGGCGTCCCTGATTTCCATAAAGAACTTCAAATTTTGATTCGTCTGACCACAGAACAGTTTTCCACTTTGCCACAGTCCATTTTAAATGAGCCTTGGCCCAGAGAAGATGTCTGCGCTTCTGGATCATGTTTAGATACGGCTTATTCTTTGAACTATAGAGTTTTAGCTGGCAAGGGCGGATGGCACGGTGAATTGTGTTCACAGATAATGTTCTCTGGAAATATTCCTGAGCCCATTTTGTGATTTCCAATACAGAAGCATGCCTGTATGTGATGCAGTGCTGTCTAAGGGCCTGAAGATCATGGGCACCCAGTATGGTTTTCCGGCCTTGACCCTTACGCACAGTGATTCTTCCAGATTCTCTGAATCTTTTGATGATATTATGCACTGTAGATGATATGTTCAAACTCTTTGCAATTTTACACTGTCGAACTCCTTTCTGATATTGCTCCACTATTTGTCGGTGCAGAATTAGGGGGATTGGTGATCCTCTTCCCAGCTTTACTTCTGAGAGCTGCTGCCACTCCAAGATGCTCTTTTTATACCCAGTCATGTTAATGACCTATTGCCAATTGACCTAATGAGTTGCAATTTGGTCCTCCAGCTGTTCCTTTTTTGTACCTTTAACTTTTCCAGCCTCTTATTGCCCCTGTCCCAACTTTTTTGAGATGTGTTGCTGTCATGAAATTTCAAATGAGCCAATATTTGGCATGAAATTTCAAAATGTCTCACTTTCGACATTTGATATGTTGTCTATGTTCTATTGTGAATACAATATCAGTTTTTGAGATTTGTAAATTATTGCATTTCGTTTTTATTTACAATTTGTACTTTGTCCCAACTTTTTTGGAATCGGGGTTGTAGAAGGGAATAGAACACACATTTTTATTCTATCAAAAAAGTGTCCTGAGATATATATATATATATATATATATATATATATATATATATATATATATATATATATATTTATTTCCCCCCCTCAGTACTTCTACGATGAATGATCACATCAATATAAACCATATGATAGATTCATTCAGTGATTAGCACTGTTGCTTCACAGCAAGAAGGTTCCGGGTTCGAACCCCCTAGCTGACGTGGGCCTTTCTGTGTGGAGTATACATGTTCTCCCAGTGTCTGCGTGGGTTTCCTCTGGGTGCTCCAGTTTCCCCCCATAGTTCAAAGACATGTGGATTAGGTAAAATAACCAGCCACTGGGGTTGCACAAGCCAGTGCATACTTGGTGCCAGTCTCAAGGAGGGTTGCATCAGGAAGGGCATCCAGTGTAAAACCTATCCCAAATCAAATATGCGGAACAGATCCGCTGTAGCGACTCCTAACAGGAGCAGCCAGAAAAAAAGAATACATGCTTATAATGAATCATAATGTTTCGTAATAAACCATACGGTGGTTCCTCAGAAGCACTTTGCCTGGACAGCTGAAGTGGTATCTGAGACATCTCATTTCTCTGGAAACTATTAATTATTTCCATGTCCACTATAGTAAGCCATATGATACATCCATAATGCGTCATAGTAAACGGTAATGTATTTTTGCCATTATTCCACAGCAACCACGCTGGAATAAAATCGATCTCACTGACACGAATGTTTTTACTGTGTGCTCAGAGTCGGCAGCTGCTGAAGGACAGCTTCATGGTGGAGTTAGTGGAAGGAGCGAGGAAGCTGCGACACATTTTCCTCTTCACTGACCTGCTGCTCTGCGCCAAGCTCAAGAAACAGATCAGCGGGTGAGAGAAAGCTCAAGGTGGCAACGTATGTTGAAAAAAATGGAGTGTCGGGATTTATTAAACCTTTCCTATCATAGATATAAATAGTAAAGGTTACCTTTTTATCTAAAAAAAAAAAAAAATGTTAAGATGGTGTAATGCATTTCTGGGTACAAGGACATGAACAAATCTGACTGGAAACACCACATTACTGTCTGGTAATTACCATCATTTTGAGATGAACAAATAATAATGTTGCTTTCATGTGCTGTCAGAAGGATCATGAAGACAAAATCTTCAATGAAAAGTTACGCATGAGCATCTCTTCAAGTCATAGTTACTAGTCGGAGCTTCAGGAACAGTTTTAATATCAGAATTTCGAACTTGGGACCGTTTTTCACCTTTCCTTCCTGAAAGAGGTCAGGATTGAAACTAGTGATTGACGAGGGGTCATTCTTATCCAAAATGCACTTTATATTTGTAGATGGTTTAGCATTTTACAACTGAAATTAGTTTGGAAGATACCAATACACGGCTCGACATTAACTTTTATACCTACTTGCCCTAGTGAGTGTTAATTTCCACTTTTCCCCCCAATATTATCACTTGCCCCCTATTTTGCGAGTACTACCTTTTTTTTTTTTTTTTCTTAGGAAAACCATAGAATAGTTGTGAATTGTAACATAAAATGACAATCACACATTGAATTGAAGTTTGGTTATTGGTTACTTTTTACTTGTAACGGACAATAACAATTTTATCCAAAATAGTTTTTCCTGCCTTAGTCGGTTTATTTCCATTTCACGTGCATGCAGCTGTTGAAAAGTTAAAGTGCTGATGACACATTTTTGACATCTTTGGCGATGTTTTATAACATAAAAAGTAATTCCCGATGATCCATATATTAATTCACGAAAGCACCTATTTTACAAGTTATGATAAACGCGGCTGTCTGGGCAAATTTGACGGGGCTGCAGCACCTAGGAGGAGGAGGAGCTATATGACGTCAGCGAAAGAACCTTCCTCCTAACTTACCAGTTTGTTGTTGATGCGGCAGGTGTTCAGTTTATCATTATTAGTATTTTTATTATACATTTATTTTTTATATATATATATATATATATATAGATAGATAGATAGATAGATAGATAGATAGATAGATAGATAGATAGATAGTTATTATGCCTTCGCGTTGTGTTGCCGGCTTTTGCTCCAACAAGTTTCCCAGAGATCCCGAGCTGCATGCGAAGTGGGTGAAGCAAGTCAGGCGCACTCGTGACAAGTGGGAGCCCTCACCAACATCCGTCCTGTGCTCTGAACACTTCGATTTGGATTGTTTTGACACCCTTCCTAGCTTAAAAGAATCTCTTGGGTGTTCAGTTCAGCACAAACGTGTGTTACTACCATCAGCAGTGCCTACACAGTGTTGCCAGATTGGGAGGTTTCCCGCCCAGTTGGGTGGTTTCAAGTGCATTTTAGTGGGTTTTGAACATATTTTGGGCTGGAAAACGTCAGCAGTATCTGGCAACAGATACTGCTGAAGTTTTACAGCCCAAAATATGTTCAAAACCCACCAAAATGCACTTGAAACCGCTCAACTGGGCGGGAAACCTCCCAATCTGGCAACACTGCCAGTACTCCGGAGGGGGTCTACTAGTAGCTATGCCGGATCCAAAGACAGTCCTCCTGTCAGAACATGTGTTTTGAAACGACATAAGATAAAGGTACGTAGAGCTATAGATTCTACATGATAATCATAAATGTAATCATAAAGTCGGCGTGATATCAGTCATGTATTTGCTTGTGAAAGCTTGCGGCTTTCATGTAACTGCCGCCTAGCAACGAGAGGCAAAGGGTAAAGAGGGTAGGCTATCATAGATTCTATTCGGAAGAGATCAACACAATTCTAGACTCTCAGAAGAGGAAGAGCTAGCACTAGAGAGTTCACCGGCGTTTTCATGCGCCATTTCCATCGAGTAGAACCAGAGTAGAACAGCCAGTGAACCGCAGCGTGTTCTTCTGCTAACGTCACAACATGGCCGCGAGCCACGGACCCAGTTTTCTTGCGCTGTGCAATTAAAAGTTGGATATTCGCGTAACAACAGCTTCTTTTCACGTAATTATAACAGAAATCTAACATGTTTGCCATGTTGTATAGTTTATTTAAGAAATTGCATAGAGTCATGTTCGTGTCATCAGCCCTTTAAGTGTGTTTGTGTAGAATTCTCTCAGGCTGTAGGTGCATTACTCGATAATGTAGAAACCCTAAAATAGAAATCTATAACAAAGTTTGTGTAAAGAAAACAATAGGGTTCCAAGACTTTTGAACAGTACGGTGTTTGAGAATATTAATATATCGTTTTTTTTAATATCGTCCACCTCTAGGTTTAAAAAAAAAAAAAACACGCTGTGTCATGACAAACAGGATAATGTTTGAGTTTAAAATTGTTTAGTGTGTAGGTTGTGGGTGTTTTTATACAGACCTGGCAACCTGTAACTGAATCAGTGCAGGTGGTCTGTCATGACGCAGCGTGGTGTGTGGTTTTTTAAATTTTTTTTAATTAATTAATTAATTAATTTACATTTTTTTTAAACCTAGAGGTGGATGATCTAACAAAAAACGATATATAAATATTTTGCACAGGACTGTGTTCCGCTAACAGAAACAAAGCTCCAGCTGTCTCTGCTCTGAATCTGTTCTGTTCTTTCAGGATTTATCGCGCATGTCACTCCTTGTTGAATTTTTTTTATGCCTGAGTTGTTTGAAACCAATCTGGGTTTGCTGTGTCGAATAAGGAAGCGGCTTCACCTGTAAGAAAATCAGACACTTTCATGAAGGAGCTAACTCGAATGCGAGCAGAAAAAAAATAAAACAAGATTTTTTTTTTTTTAAGATTTTTTTTTTTGGCTTTTTCACCTTTATTGGATAGGACAGTGTAGAGACAGGAAATGAGTGGGAGAGAGAGACGGGGAGGGATCGGGAAATGGCCCTGGGACGGGACGGAACCGAACCCGGGTCCCCGGATCCATGGCATAGCGCCCCATCCACCCGAGCCACGACGCCCCCTAAAACAAGATTCTTAAGCAAACTCTTCCATCCTGACTTCTGACTTTCTGTTTTTTTGTAAAATACATTTTAAATACAGTACAATTGTGAATTTCTCTGGAGTTTTCAGCCTGAGCTCCTCTCTTCGTATTCTTTAACCGCTCATTTCCTCGTTGTTCTTGAAGCATTTGCTTCTATTTGTTAACATTTTTCTTGATAGCGGGGAGACGGTAATGCCTTTTATCTATTTCTCTGTTTGAACAAGCAAAAATTAACCATTTTGAAGACGGATTAAGCTGCTTGCATGAAAGACAGTGTCTGTCTGACCCTAGCTGTAATTATCACGTGACGCGTGACGTCATGCACAAGGGGTCTATAAACAGTACGTGCACCATACTACAGCAGTGGGGGTATATAAAATAACTTGCAAAGTAGTAAATGAAACCGAGACTAAGAAAACAGCCAAGACATAATTGTGGATACGTAGTGAGGGACGCTTTTCGGAACTGAAATAAAAGATCAGAAAGCTTAATTTTTGTGGTGCTAGTTCGTAATATATGCTCATTCCAACTTGCCTGGTCGGGGACATGTTTCACTTGACCTGGGCAGTCCTAAATGTCGAGCCCTGCAACACGGATCAGACTCCGTGAACTAGTTAGCGGATGAGGAAGCAAACAAAAAGTCCTTGAGCACTAAAGTTCTGAAAGCACCTGCGACGGTGTACAGCGTGGATCGATGTATCAGTTTTGCCTTTTATATCGCCGATATCATATCACTGCTGTTTATTTCAAAATCAATTCCCATTACCCATCTGTTCTGTTTAAAGTCACATTAGTCTGTAAACCGAGCTCACTCCTCTGGTTTCTCTCTTATTAGATTCCAGTGTATTTTCATCTATATATTAGATTATTTCTCCTCATCCTCCACTCTCTCTAATTCTCTGCTTGTCTTTCTGTCCTCAGCAAGAGTCAACAGTATGACTGTAAATGGTACATTCCACTGTCAGACCTGACCTTCCAGGCAGCAGAGGAGATGGAACCTGTGTCAATCCCGCAGGTCCCAGATGAAGAGCTCGACGCCATTAAGATCAAAATCTCGTCCCTCAGGAGTGAGATTCAGAGAGAGAAGGTACCATGAAAGGAGTGGTTTCATGCTCAGAAATCATTCTGCATAGATAGATAGATAGATAGATAGATAGATAGATAGATAGATAGATAGATAATCCTTGTTTAGGAAAGGTGAAGCAATGCGAGATCATCTCATCTCATTATCTGTAGCCGCTTTATCCTGTTCTACAGGGTCGCAGGCAAGCTGGAGCCTATCCCAGCTGACTACGGGCGAAAGGCGGGGTACACCCTGGACAAGTCGCCAGGTCATCACAGGGCTGACACATAGACACAGACAACCATTCACACTCACATTCACACCTACGGTCAATTTAGAGTCACCAGTTAACCTAACCTGCATGTCTTTGGACTGTGGGGGAAACCGGAGCACCCGGAGGAAACCCACGGGGAGAACATGCAAACTCCGCACAGAAAGGCCCTCGTCGGCCACGGGGCTCGAACCCGGACCTTCTTGCTGTGAGGCGACAGCGCTAACCACTACACCACCGTGCCGCCCATGCGAGATCATGTTTTATGCTTTTCCATCAGACAGTATGGTGCAGTAAATCACAGCGTACTCTATAATCCTGTTTTTTGTTTTCTCCTTTAGAGAGCCAACAAAGGGTCAAAGGTCATCGAGAGGCTGAAAAAGAAGCTATCCGAACAGGAGTCCCTGCTACTTCTGACGTCTCCCAACATGCCGTTGCGAGTGCATAACAGAAACGGCAAAGTGAGACAGCCCATCAGTGTCACAAGAACGTTTTTCACTCTGGTTCAGCGTAGTCATTTTTTCATTCTATAGCTGTAGATAATTAACTCTAGATGCATTTATACTCCAGCTGTACAAGGGTAAGTCAGAAAGTTCTAAGACAGATGTTATTATTTCAAAAGGTGTGAAAGACATCCTCCAAAATTCTACAAAGAAGGAATTCTTCGATGGAAACACCACTTGCAGAAGTGTTTAGACTTGAATGGAGGATATGTCGAGAAATAGCTTTTGTTATTTTCATAAATAAAGATTTTTTTTTCAGTTTGTCTGAGAACTTTTTGACTTACCCTCGTACATGGTGAAGACACTGTAAAAGTATTTCTCATTTCTTGTGAGGAGAAAATGATCCATTTCATCTTTTCTCAGAGCTACATGTTCCTGATCTCCTCTGACTACGAGCGTGCCGACTGGAAGGACATGATTCGGGAACAGCAAAAGAAATGTACGCAGCAAGACGCTCACCACAACAAATACTACACTATTAATCTCTTTTCCGTCGCCAAGTATTTCTGACACGGCTCACTGTATTGTTCATCAGGCTTTAAGAGTTTGTCTCTGACCTCCATGGAGCTCCAGATGCTCACCAATTCCTGTGTGAAACTCCAAACCGTCCACCACATCCCTCTGACCGTCAACAAGGAAGGTAAGAAAATGCCACTCTGAGTATTATACTCTTGAAGCCTTTGTTGTTCGCTTAAACGTTATTACACATTATTGTATGTAGCATTGAGGCTATAACGCACGGTGGATTTTAAATTTGTCCCGTACATTTATTACTTTAAGAGATTTATCAGAATGGTGCGAAATCATCAATATACAGAATATGAAAGGAAGTAAACACGAAGTGGCGTTCTGTTATAGGAAAATAATCAGTGATGTAGTCTGAAGAGATACAATGCAAAGCAGAGTTACTGCTCCAACCTCAAAGTTGATTATTTTCATCAAATAGCACATCCCATAGTGTTTCATTATCTTTTACCGCAATAACACCACCATGCCGTGTGTTTATCCATTGTAGGGTATATGTATGTATTATTGGTCTTAAGTGATTAATCTCATTAAATCAGTCTCATTAAATCATTTAAATTGAATCAGTCTCATTGAATCATACCATTAATTTTGGCGTTTAATAATAAATTACCAAACAGCTAAATATATTACTTACCGTATTACAAAGACAGCCAATAGCACTTACGTACACTTTCGAGTTCTTTGAAATTGTGTGACTTCAAAAACACTGGGAGCAACGAATAAACACAGTTTCGATAATTGAATTTATTATAACGATGTACATTCAATAAAGTCAGCAGATATATACATATAAGCAAGCATAAACGGTGTGTATGTTTTTTATATATATATATATATATATATATATATATATATATATATATATATATATATATGTGTGTGTGTGTGTGTGTGAGAGAGAGAGTGATTGGAATCTTATCTGAGGTGTGTGTGTGTTTGTGTGTGAGGGAGAAAAAGGGGTGTGTGGGTGATGGGTCACCACGTGTTTTTGAGGAGAACAAAGGATTAGCACGTATTGCTAATGAAACAAAAGAATTAGCCCTGTTGGCTAACCCACTCCCTATAACATTACCAAATTCACTGAAATCTTGATGAGGTCAAAATATGTGTAATAAGGAAATTAAGGATGTTAGTAAGGAATAGAGAAGCATGCAACAGCCTATCTATTAACAAACAACTGAGAGAACATAGAACAATGATCATTTCACACTAAGTGTCTACAGTGTGCACAATTAAACAGTTCCTGAGTTTAAATTCACACTACTTCATAAAGCTAATTCCTAAGACTAGTTTCTGCCCAAAATGCTAGTCTTACTTCCAATATCTTGCTATTTGGTGCAAGATTATAGAGATGTTCCGAGACTTTTGGAGTCCACAGGAGCACGTGAGTCGATTCCGTGGAAAAACAGAGGAGGATCCTTGGTCCGAACTTCAGCGTTCGTGAGGAAAAGTCTCTGATCAAACAATGTGCACAGCGCTTTAGTCAGAAGGAATCCGGTCGCTTCTAACTTTAAATTAACTGCTTTGGGCGGCAGTCATAACGTTACTTATAATGAACAAATGAAAGGAAACCGGTTGTAACTCAGTCTGAGTTAGATCGCGCGATTTTGGAGTTTTACCATGGCCAGTGGCAAACGAAAACGCGCTGAATTCTTACTTGCAAAGCAGACGTCTCTGGTGAGCGGGCCTCCTTGTGTCCGTGTGGAATTCACGGTGCCAAAAGAGACCGCGTTGGAAGTTTCTGGGTTACTTATGGGCTCAGGGAGGAAGTGACGTAGGTGATCCCGCCCAGCCGTGACGTAGGTCACCGTGGAAGTTAGTTGATGGGAAATGTAGTTTCTTAAAGGGACTGTGTGTACCTACACCATTTATAGCTACATTTAATGTTATGGAATGTCCATGAAGCAAGCTCCTGTCATCACACCAGTTAGTCCTTCACCAGCATCTCTTTTTTTTTTTTTTTTTTTTTTTTTATTATAGCCCCACTCTGGGGGGGGTATACTGGTTTACCTCTGTCCGTTCATATCTCCGTCCGTCCGAAACACCCTTTTTCTCAGCAACCACAAATCATAACCACTTGGTACCAAACTTTAACTTGGGGTTCTATACCGTTTTCAGGTCTGTCGCACATCAACTTCCTGTTTACCGACTGAACTGTACTTACGAAACATGTAGCATGGATTTACAAAATTTTCCTAACACTTTTCTCAGCAACTACAAATCACAATTGCTTGATATTTGGTACCAAGCTTCAGTTTGGGGTTCTATACCGTGTATACCATTTTCAGGTCTGTCGCACATCGACTTCCTGTTTACCGACTGAATGCATTTGTGAAACATATAGCGTGGATTTTGACGCTATTTCAAGAAGCAAAATGCTATTTCAAAATGACAGTTTACCAGGATGCTGTTTGGAATCCCTGGGGAGAGACACTGCTCTTTACTTACTTGTTTCAGGGTTCATTATTTGTTGAAGTCAATATTCATAATAAGTGTCCTGTTCCTTCGATTGCTTGCATTCTAATATAAGCGAGAGCGGGGGGATACGGAAGTGGGCAGTAGCTCACAGTTGATCTTGTTTCTCTCTCCTGTTAATAAGAGAGACTTGTCATGTTACCGAGAAAACCCTCTGTCTTTCACAAGTTGGAAAACTGTACAAAAGTTTCTGAGATTTACCTTTGACTGTTACAGAGCACTGAGAGCACCGAGAGTGGAAACTCTTTCCAAAAAATGTTCTCATCGAAAAATCCATGACATCAACCATTTAAAAATAAATCTGTTTATGTGACGTCTTTAAGTTGTCATGGTAGAAAAGATCATGTTTTAGATGAAGCACATAGATACAGTGGTGCTTGAAAGTTTGTGAACCCTTTAGAATTTTCTATATTTCTGCACAAATATGACCTAAAACATCATCAGATTTTCACACAAGTCCTAAAAGTAGATAAAGAGAACCCAGTTAAACAAATGAGACAAAAGTATTATACTTGGTCATTTACTTATTGAGGAAAATGATCCAATATTACATATCTGTGAGTGGCAAAAGTATGTGAACCTCTAGGATTAGCAGTTAATTTGAAGGTGAAATTAGTCAGATGTTTTCAATCAATGGGATGACAATTAGGTGTGAGTGGGCACCCTGTTTGATTTAAAGAACAGGGATCTATCAAAGTCTGATCTTCACAACACATGTTTGTGGAAGTGTATCATGGCATGAACAAAGGAGATTTCTGAGGAGCTCAGAAAAAGCGTTGTTGATGCTCATCAGGCTGGAAAAAGTTACAAAACCATTTCTAAAGAGTTTGGACTCCAACAATCCACAGTTAGACTGATTGTGTACAAATGGAGGAAATTCAAGACCATTGTTACCCTCCCCAGGAGTGGTCAACCATCAAAGATCACTCCAAGAGCAAGGTGTGTAATAGTCGGCGAGGTCACAAAGGACCCCAGGGTAACTTCTAAGCAACTGAAGGCCTCTCTCACATTGGCTAATGTTGATGTTCATGAGTCCACCATCAGGAGAACACTGAACAACAATGGTGTGCATGGCAGGGTTGCAAGGAGAAAGCCACTGCGCTCCAAAAAGAACATTGCTGCTCGTCTGCAGTTTGCTAAAGATCACGTGGACAAGCCAGAAGGCTATTGGAAAAATGTTTTGTGGACGGATGAGACCAAAATAGAACTTTTTGGTTTAAATGAGAAGCGATATGTTTGGAGAAAGGAAAACACTGCATTCCAGCATAAGAACCTTATCCCATCTGTGAAACATGGTGGTGGTAGTATCATGGTTTGGGCCTGTTTTGCTGCATCTGGGCCATGACAGCTTGCCATAATTGATGGAACAATGAATTCTGAATTATACCAGCGAATTCTAAAGAAAAATGTCAGGACATCTGTCCATGAACTGAATCTCAAGAGAAGGTGGGTCATGCAGCAAGACAACAACCCTAAGCACACAAGTCGTTCTACCAAAGAATGATTAAAGAATAAAGTTAATGTTTTGGAATGGCCAAGTCAAAGTCCTGACCTCAATCCAATCGAAATGTTGTGGAAGGACCTGAAGCGAGCAGTTCATGTGAGGAAACCCACCAACATCCCAGAGTTGAAGCTGTTCTGTACGGAGGAATGAGCTAAAATTCCTCCAAGCCAGTGTGCAGGACTGATCAACAGTTACCGCAAACGTTTAGCTGCAGTTATTGCTGCACAAGGGGGTCACACCAGATACTGAAAGCAAAGTTTCACATACTTTTGCCACTCATAGATACGTAATATTGGATCATTTTCCTCAATAAATAAATGATCAAGTATAATATTTTTTTCTCATTTGTTTAACTGGGTTCTCTTTATCTACTTGTAGGACTTGTGTGAAAATCTGATGATGTTTTAGGTCATATTTATGCAGAAATATAGAAAATTCTAAAGGGTTCACAAACTTTCAAGCACCACTGTATATACAGTTATTACCGGGACAACTGTCAGAGCTGTTGTTATTTAACAGTTATTTGCTGAAAGGTGAAGTGAATATCGGTGAATCATAAATGAGACGAAGTTGAGGTTATTATTCAATGATTTTCACTGAGCCTGAGGTGAATGATTGTTTTAGTATAAATACGCTGGTGATACATTTTTAATAATTTTTAAAAAATAATTTCAAACTTCAAAAGCAGCATGCAGCTGTAATAATGGCACACACAGACTTGTCACTTCTCTACGCCGAGTCACATAAAACACTTTTTGTTTTGAAATCGATAAAATAAAATCACAGTTCCACCTTAGCTTTGAATAGTTTTAGACCAAACTTCGTAGCATCTTTAGTGCTTTTAGGAACACCATTTTCTTTCATTGTTTGTAATTCTTCCTCACTTACGGTGACTGTGATCGGCCGTCATTTTGCCGAGTCGCTTGAGGTGATTATCGAGAAATAGTGCAAATGTGTCAACCGATCAGCATGCGCGATTTCTTATAATCGCCTGCGTAGTTTTTGCCTTCTGACCAATCAGATTGTAAAATTCACAAGTGTTATGTATCCTACATAGCAATAGTGTAAATCATGTTCTTATGATGTCTGGCTTTCTACAGAGGATGAATCACCTGGGCTTTACGGCTTCCTGAATGTAATCATCCATTCTGCCTCTGGACTAAAGCAGAGCTTAAGTAAGTTACCCTGTTTTAGGGTGGGAAACATTCCACCCACCCCATCCTTACTGTCTGTCTGAAATCCTAATGCCTGTCTCTTGTCTTCTCTTACTGTCGTTTCACTCACTCTTGGTCTCTTGTGCATGAATGCTAATTCGCTTCATGTTATTTTCCTTAAGTCAGGGGTCACCAGACTTTTTTCTCTGGGGGCCACATTGTCGTTCCTGACTGTGATGGGGGGGCCGGGGCCGGCCTCATTGTGTAGCCTGGCACAGCCATCCCCACTACTACATCCACACTACTATATCAACACTTGATTCCTGGCACATATTTGTTTATCTTTACTAGTGGTTTGCAGAAGTAGTAATCGAGTCTTCACACTTTGTTTTAATTTGAAATACCGCAGATATTCCATTTATTTATTTTCTAATAAAAATAACATCAAAGCTGTCAAGGTAAGAAACATCTGCCTAGTTGAGGTGATTGACACTGGCAAAGGTGAGTGGAAAATTATAAATTGTAGGTAGGCCTGTTGATGATATTAATAATATTAATAATAATTGTGTGCAGCACTTAATAAAGGTCAAATAAATAGGCTTATAAAATAAATACATTTTAAAAAACAGTGAAATTATAATATGAGCAATAGATCACAGCAGTTGTGCGCGTCATTGCTCTCATCCATGGCCAAAGCAAAAAAACTCGAATTCTGACGCTTTCTCATTCAGCTGGTCATACACGTTGTCCCCCAAATCTTCGGTTCGCCTGGTCATAGTAGGTGCGGAGAGACTCCCCGCGTTGAGCGCGTCCTTCTTGTCGGGACACACCTCCTCGGCCACAGCAAGCATGCATACTTTAACAAAGTCCCCATCAGTAAACGGCTTTCCATGGGTAGCTAGTAGGTGAGCTACCTTATAGCTAGCTCGGACAGCAGCCTGGTTGATCTGGGTTTGGTGAAGGAATACATTCTGTTGTGCAGCCAGTCCGCATTTCATCCTCCGAATCCTGTCTTCTCTTGTTTGCCCTCGCAAACTAGCATACTCTTTATGGCAGGTTTCGGAGTGACGACGTAGATGATATTCTTTGAAAACCGACACTCTTTACATACAAGACAAACTGCACGGTCCTTACACTGAACGAAAAAAATAATCGGTGGTCCACTGTTCTTTAAAAACTCTGCACTCTCTGTCAGCTTTTTGCTTACCGCTAGCCATTTTGCTGTCCTGAAAACTGACAGTTCTCTACGCGTGCGCTGCCCGTCACTGCTTGATCGCGAGCATATGACGAAGATTCAGAAAATATGAATAGTTCATTTTATAACTAAATGTCAATTTTAATTGATAAAATCAACAAAATACAAGATGCAGACATGCTATTATTTGCCAAAAAGCAATTTAAAAAATTAGGCCATGACCACTTTTGGGGATTGCCTCATAGGGCCGGTTCAAGTGGTGGGGGGCAGAGGGGGTGGGGGGCCGGTCAAAGAGGGGTGGCGGGCCGTAGTTTGATGACCCCTGCCTTAAGTTAAGACCAGTTGATATTGTGGCTGAGGTTATCGTTTACTCTGAAACTGGTTGATGGTTTTATATATGAAACGTGATCTCTTTTCAGATCTGTATTGCACGATGGAGGTGGACTCGTTTGGCTTATTTGTGAACAAAGCCAAGACGCGTGTGTACAGATACACTACAGAGCCCAAATGGAACGAGGTAAGAACACGTCATGGACTTGTAGTACACAAACACTGTGCACTTGACAACTCGTGTTGTCTAAATGTAAGAATTGAAACACTTGGGTGTTTTGTTGGTTTGTTTTTTTAGGTAAATAATGTTTTAGGGAAATAATTGATAACAGGGTGGTGTGATGGAAAACTTCCTGACTGTTCAAAAGCACTGACACTGGAGACTCCTTCCAAAAAATGTCTCCTTACTAATAATTAATCAACACATTCTGACCAGTGAGTTTAAATAATTTTAGAGTGCTGTGGTAGAGCATAAAGACATGACCTGTGTTTGTATATTTAACTCTGAACTTGAGTACATCAGACATGTTTTTAGTTTAATTATTGAGTTTTCTGATGTCAGCAGCAGTGCTGGCTTTATAAATGCCACGGAGTGCAAATGCCTTTGACTTCAGTGAGCAGGTTTGTCCTGGTCAGTATTTAGATTAGATGTTTTTATTTATTTATTTTTTTTTTTTTTATTGTAGCTGCATATACAGTCATGTTAATAAAGAAAGTACACCCTCTTTCAAGTCTAGGTTTTAAGTGTCGGGACATAATAAAAAATCATCTGGTCCTTACCAGGTCTTAAAATTAGGCAAATACAACCTCAGATGACCAATAACACACGACATTATTTATTTAACACAAAGTAAGCCAAAAATGCAGTAGCAGTGCGTGAAAAATTAAGTACACCCTTACCGCTTCCCTTTAGTAGCAAATAGCAGTATTTTGTGATCTACACTACGTTCAGACTGCAACCTGAAACGACCCATATCCGATTTGTTGTGAAATCCGATTTTTTTGTTAGGCCGTTCACATTACCAATTATATGAGACTTGTATGCGATCTCCAATATGAACGGAAAACGACCCAAAAGTGTCCCGCATGCGCAAATTGACACGTAATAAGCACATCTACGTAATACGTAAACAAAAAAAAAAGCGCACTCTTCATGTTTAATGATTTGTTTTGTTTGTTTAATTATCTGGTTAGTGTTAGTGTGAGGTCTCGTGTGTGTTTTTGTTTCTGAACTGAAATGAAAACGTGTAGCCTGGTAACGAGGGTTGACTCCTAAATGTCTCTCTAATTTCTATATAAGTGCACTACATGTTACTAGGAAGTAATGGATTTTTAAACTCTATATAGTGCACTCGAGCTTCAGTAGGCAGTCATTTGGGATACGGCCGCTGTATTACCAAACTCTTAATTCAGGCTTAATAATTTGCACATATTTATTTCGTCATATTAATAAACTTTTTCTACATTTTTATAAATATTTATTTAGATTGTTTATAGCCAGCTGAATTCTGCAACTTCTCTCAGCGCTGGCTCAAGGTGCAGAAACACCAGTGCAGTTTGCGATGGAGATGAGGCGAGACCTGGCGATGTGGTTTTTGTGGCGGCGGCAGAACTCACACAATAATCTGATTAATGTGGGCAGCAGACTAATGAGACCGAAGGTGTCAAATTACTGGAAATTTCCAGAACAATTTTATAATCTTGTAATACAGGATGGTTTAAGTTATAAATCAGTTATAGAAACTGTTTTATTTAATCAGGCTAACAGATCAACATCCAGGTCCCGACCAAATCCACCATTAGCTTGATCAATTCTATAAAAGTCTATTTAAATTCTGAAAACTGTACAAATGTTGTTGTTTTCCACCAAAGAGGCGGGATTAGCCAACGCAGAATAGTGACGTTTGTCTCTTGTTGATGACGTGTAGGTCGCATGAATGCGACCTGTCCGGTCAGACTGCAGTCGCATGTGAAAATAACGGATATGCATCGGAATTAGGACCACATATCCAAGCGGCCTGGGTCGCATGTGAAAAAATCGGATCTGTGTCGTTCAGATTGTCAATAACAAATCGGATACAGGTCGCATACGGGCAAAAAAATCGGATATGGGTCGTTTCAGGGTGCAGTCTGAACGTAGTCCTAAGGTGCATAATGGGCAATAAATAAATAGACACAAGTCAGTCAATCAAAACAACAGTCAAATGAAAACGATATATATAAAATCACTGGATTAAAAATAGAGCGGCGTGATTGTGTATTGCACTTGTCCGTCAGGTGTGCGTATGCATGTGTTACGGGTCAAATTTGACCTCGGTGATATTTATTTATTTATTTATTTTAACCTGGGTTAAAATTTTTAAACTAGTACATAATTTCCAACTTCAGTAAAATTTTGGATTATTTAAGATTCTTAAAAGGGATTTTCCATCACACTTTTTTTTTGTCTCTCTTTCTTCCATCCACTTCCTCTCTGTCTGCACCTACCTAGTATTTCCTAATCTGTCTATTCTTATCTACCTAATTAGCATTTTTTAAAACATCTTTTTTTATACTTAACCAGGATTCGAACTTGAAACCTTCTGATTCTTAATCCAACACCTTAAAGTGCATATCACGGGTAAATTCAGGAGCAAGATCAATGTAATTCTCCTATTTTATATTAAACTTGGGTCAAATATCTGTCACATTTTGTGTAATTTTTTTTACCTTGCGCAATACCAGAAAAATTCAGTTGAAATCAAGCCATTTGAGGCGAATTGGTCCGCCTCTGAAAAAACTCGGCATTTGGATTTCCCGGCAAACATGGATTTTTCATGACGTCGCGTGCGGGACGCCTCCTTCTGAATCCTACGTCAGTGCTGGTTTGTTTATGAGAAAACGACCTGGTGGTTTTCTGCAAATTTCTTCAACGTTATCATGCAATTATTAAAATGGTTAACGGACGTATCGTAGGAGGGTGTAGCAACACCAATCTTGATGGGATTAGTACTCATCGTTTCCCAAAAGACCGGAGAGAGAAATGGGAGCGCTTGGTGTACACAGGCTGTGCACTGAAACCGTGCAAAGCTCGCGCAGCCTGCTGGCGCTTCCGCAGGTGACGTCACGAATCTGGCTCCAGACTCCCTTGGAATTTTTCCAGACGTGTTTTGTTATTTTATGCTGTAGACAGATGGCCTTGTGCAAAATTACCCTTCTGGATGAGTGTGTAAAGGGACATACTTTCATATAAAAAACCCGAAATTGGTCCAGAATATGCACTTTAACTGCTAGACCAGCAACGATTGCAACGGAATTTATTAATGAGTCCAGTCTTATTCCGTTATCAAGTAGTTAAGTCTTCCCAAATCCTAAACCTAACTCTAGATAGAGTAAGTCTCCCTAATACAAGTAGCAAATTATGAACTGGGTTAAAACTTCTAACCCAGGTTGAAAAATTCCACCTGACCTACGTGTTCTGACCTGCAACACATGTTTATGATTTCAGAAGCGAGTCCACAGTTCTTGGGAAGAAGCTCTATCTTCGATGTTCTAAAACAGTTTAAACGTTTTCCAGTTTCTATTAGCCTGGGGATGATATTAATGCTTTATTCTGCAAACATTTCTAACCGACACCACCGTTTGAAATATTACAGTTTAGTCAGTGCTGTTTATTTATTTTTATGTGAGAAAGTTGCACCATGAGTAATGTGCTCTCCCCCTCCAGGAGTTTGAGATCGAGCTGGAAGGCTCTCAGATGCTGAGGCTGCTCTGTTATGACAAGAGCTACAATAAAACCAGGATGAGCAAAGAGGACGGAGAAAGCACAGACCGCATTATCGGCAAAGGACAAATTGTGGTATGGTGTTTTAGCCCATCATATCTGTGTGATCTCATTAGAGACGTTTTATTACTCATTAAAAGGCCTCATATGGGGATTTTGCCAGTGCAATCTAATCAGTCTTATAGAATGACCTGAGGAATCGGTTTTGTTTATTCTACTCCTATGCATATACAAAGATATGGCATAGCTAAAAGAAAGAGAGTTGCGCACGCATGACTGTTTTGTATAGAATGTCGCTTGACCCCGCATTTGTGTATCCACCAACATGGCCGACATCCGGGTTTCTATTTTGCTTTGACGTCACTTGGAAGCCAAGGATAGATTACGGTATCTTCCTATTTCTGTAGTTATTACTCATTTTCAGAGGGCAATAGGAGATATTTAGGTGTGGAACATACTCTGCATTGTTCAATTTAGTTTTTTTTTTTTTCTTTCTTTTTTTGGTGTGTAAGTGACAACGGGGCACTGATGTCGCACAGTGCAGCGGCGCTAGGGTGACCACCTGTCCCGCATAGCGCGTGCACGTACAGCATTTGAAGCCGAATTTATGCGTCCCGCAAATTCAGAACGTGTCCCGCATAATCGATGCTTGCTGAGGGGGATGTCGCTCTCCCCGGGCCACCCAGGCAGCCAAACGAATATTACTTGACATTTCAGCACACCGCCGTCGCCACTATAGACTGTAGAACAAAACCACACACACCCCTCACAACTGACTGGTTGTTGTCAACTTTTTGTTGTTGCCATGACACCGCACTCACGTGCACAGACAGTGACGAGGGACGCAGGTGCAATGCATGCATTGCTTTCATATTAAAAAATGGAGAAAGGTACCGGGGAGATGGCAGGTGAGGCACCGCCACCTCCAGTTAAAAAGAGAAGGTGTATGTACAGGAAAGAGTGGGAAAATGAATATTTGTGGCTGAAAGGGGTTGAGGGGGATACCGAGAGGGCTTTCTTTGACCTTTGCAAAACATCTTTCTCAATCGGACATGCATGCATGGATCTTAGTTCCATGGCGGGGAATACGATGTGAAACGACACAGGCTCGCGGAGACTCACAAGAAACGTGTGCAACAGAAAGAAACGTCTAAATCTATGGATGCTTTCCTCCGACCTAAAAACGACTCTCTAGCTGACAAAGTGACTGCGGTTGTGAGTTAAGAGACTTTTTCTACTGTTTCTGTGGTGCTGAGCCACTACAATTCCTGTTAATCCACTGAAAACTAAATGCATGGAGACTTCACTATTCCTGCTGTACTGATGCACTGCAAAGCCTCAGACTCAATCTTATATTATGATTGATTTAAAGTGAATAAATTGTAATGGAAAATAAATAAAATTGAGTAGCTTCAGTAAATCATAAGTGGAAGTGTGTCTGTCAAGTCATTGAATGGTCAAAATGTTATGAATGTTTATGAAAAAAAAAAACACATTTGGTGGCTTGTTCATGACCATACATCACCAATAACAGCAGAATAGGGTATTATTGATATACCATGTAAGGTAGTATGTGCTAGAAATGGGTAAACCACTATCTGTGAGTCTTCCAGCGGCCGGCGTGGCGCATTGGGGGCGGCGTCCCACATTATCCCTCAAAAACATACCCCTTGTCCCCCCTCGGGCTTATGAGCAGGTGGTCACCCTAAGCGGCGCACCGCATACCCACGGTTTGAGGAAAGCCCTGATCATGAAGGACAAATATTTTAGGTCTATTCTGAAACTAGTAGATGCTGGTGCCCAAGCGTTTCTATTCAGCATTTTTATTGAAACAGAAACATATTTAATGTCCTATAGTTGTTTTTTGCATGTGTTCTGCACCTAGATTTGTAGTTTATAAACCAGGTGGCGCTACCTGTGAATGAGATTTTGATGCAAAAATGAGGAACATCTCAGCTAGTGCAGTGCGAGTTGTTTCTTCAAGACCTGATTATACACATGAAAAATGGAGGAAAAAAAAAAAAAGTGTTTTGCTGAACCATAACGTGTTCTTGAGAAGAGAAGAAGTCATTGTTCAGCTTTATGTTCATAAATATATTCCACGCTAGTTGGAATGAATTTTGAAAGCCAGTCATTTCAAAATAAGGTTTGATTAGTTTTACATCCGTCCATTTGTCTGTTTTGTCAGCTGGACCCGCAGATGCTTCAGGGTAAAGACTGGCAAAGGACCGTCATTCCTATGAACGGGGTGAGCGTGATCTTCATACCAAAGTCCTCAAAAGACTGGTATCATAACCATGTAATGCTCTCGTGACTTAACATGATCAATTATTTCCACTTGTATTGCTGTGTTCCCACTGAACCCTGTGTCATAGCTGTTGTAACTCTGTGTAACTATATATTTGACTGTTCTATCAGTATATTTCTGTGGATATACCGTAGTACAAGATGCTTTATGTAACAGTTTTCATAATGTATTCATTATAACATCAGTCATCCAGCTCTTAAAGGTCATAGGCAATGGTCCGAGGTGAAACGTAGAATATCAACTTTATTGTCTAGAAGAATGACCCAAAAAGCGAATTCAGTTTTCCTAGTGTTTAATTTGCGCCCTAAAATTGAATAAAACGGTTAAAATATACCGTTTTGCCCAATTTCCGAAGGTTTGTTTACATCTCACTTATGCGCACTTTCACCGCCAGGGGGCCATCGTCATGACATCATTTAAGCCAAACAGACCGGGAGCAGCTCTGTGTTTACTTGCGAATCGAGCGCATGTGTACGGACTTGGGTCGCGAGAGGTTGTGTAAAATGTCTGATAGCGATTTTGAAGTAGGAACTCTCCAAATTGAATATCAAGAGGTGAAACCATATGAACCTCTGGCCGTTGCGAAGCAATCAGTGAATGTGGCTCACTGGTTTGACCGTGCGGCCTCGGAATCGGACAGCGACTCGGCCGACTCTGATCGCGGTGACCCTGGACCTCAACAAGACTCGCGCCCAAACGATTTATCCTGGTAGTTATGATAAATTCCTACTTTCATCGTAATACTAAATAAGAACCCTTTTGAAGAATAATTAAACCGCCCTCCCTAGTGGATATAGGGAACGATTACTGGACAGCGCGCCGGTAGGCCACATTAGCCTGCCATCCGCGGCATTATACTATTTATAGCCGACTCTAAGCGAGGAAATATCCCTTTGTCTCATTTCCACAATGATTGTACAGGATCCCTCAGGATTCTTGACTTGTCAATTGCAAGCAAAAGTAAAAATGTTTACCTCCAATCTTCTCCTTTTTGCTTGAGCGTTGCTGCTCCGTTTCTTCTTTGACTGCTTGATTTTGTTTCACGCACACAATCCACACTCTCCGCCTCGTCTCCTCTTCCGGAAAAAGCCAATCCACTCTCTCTGCCTCTTCTCTTCTCTCGGAAAAAGGTAAAAACTTCTGCCTGAACCGGTCCCGTTGTTACAGTTCACTGCACAACAATAAGGCATGGTTTTTCTTTGGAAATTCCTGAACGCACGTCTGCACTCGAGCCGAACGGCAATGTAAGTAAACGGAAGTGGACTCAACTCAAGTGGTTTGTTTGACTAAAATGACGTCACGCGCCGAGTGGTCACGAAAATAGCCGAACAGAAATTCGCCGCGATCCGCGCTAACTTATTTTAATTATTACTTACTAACAATACTTCTTGGGACCAGAAGAAAATTAAAGAAGGTTTTTTTTTAACATATAAAGTTTCAAATGTGCATAAAATTAAAACCGTTGCCTATGAGCTTTAAGACCCATGCAAAAATTAGCACAAGCTGAAACGTTACGCCAGCTATAATGACATTTACCAGTAAATTGATATAACCCTGTTATGATGCAGGGTTCAAGTAAAGTTCTATGATGAATTACCTGCCCACAGTAGTTTTTATCATGGAGCATATACTAAGACAAGATACGGTATAATGGGAAAATTTCTCATGGTTTTTTTTTTTCCCTGATGTAGATTGAGGTGAAGCTGTCTATGAAGTTCACAAGCAGAGAGTTCAGCCTGAAGCGAACGTCCTCGTGTAAACAAACAGGAGTGTTTGGAGTGAAGATCTCCACAGTGACCAAGTGAGTAAACAATTCGATTGTCAACATCGAGTTTGACATCACACTCCTCACAAGCACTTTGTTTGCTTAAAGCCTCGGTCACAACCAGCCGTACGTGCTCCTACGGCCGGTCTACGTGCAAGAAACGCACGGAGGGCGTGCGTGTGATGTGCTAATTTTCGAGCCGTAGACTGGCCGCAGACCGGCCGCAGAGGTTCTTTGTCATGTCAAACAAACTCTACGGGTGCTTACGTTTTTTTCAGGTTGCAAGACAAACTTGCGGCCAACGTGTGTCTTTCTCCATGAACAAAAAAAAACCGCAGCGATTTGGGGAAACGCCAAAAATCGCACGGCCAAAAAATCGTACGTCCGGTTGTGACCTAGGCTTTAGGCAAAGTAATAGGATCTACTGCCAAGCAAAAATGATCTGCTTTGACTCAGATTTTCATTTCAAATCAATTTATCGCCGTAATGAATTATATTTAAATCATATTGGTTGGCGTTGAGTGGTATATCGGATATATTCCATTCAGATAGCATGATATTGAACAAGTCGAAGATGAGAAACTGAATGGAATATTTCTGATTTACCACGAAAAAAGCCATTATTATTATTATTATTGTTATTATACATGCACATGTGCATTTGTTGTGTTTCTTGCGCTTCTTCTCTGGTCACATACTCCAGAGAAGAACTCATAAATATTGGAATAACCACCAGTAAAGTTTTTTCATCCTTGCACTATGCACCATTTTGCACCAAAAGATTCTACATGTACCTAGCTTTTTGTTTTGTTTTTTGTCTACGCTTTTTTTTTTTCTATCTGTTTTGTACTAAGAGAGCTAAGTGAAATCGGAGTCAAATTCCTCGTGTGTGTTCACGTACCTGGGAATAAAAGTGATTCTGATTCCTTTTGGGTGTTCAACGCGTCTTTCTCTTTCAAAATTCTCTCCAAACCTTCCGTATTTAACGAAGCAAACCTGGCGGCCATGTTTGTTAACAAATTGTCACAGTCGCTTGCTAGCGCGGAAGTTTTACTTCTCCGATGTATGACGTCATGTCTTGACAACCGTACGATATCGTAAACCATATTCAACGCTCATTCTCCATTGGGTAGAGTGACGTAATACACGTAGGATAAGCGATACGCTAACAATATTGCATGCTATCAAACCAAATGAATGAAGCCTGCTAGAAGGGAATAGAACACGTGCCATTTTCTATATTTCTACTGAAAAAGTGTCCTGTATGTATAATAATTATTGGATAATACATGTATCTTGAGTGTATTATTTTTCACACATGTTCTCTTGGGAGTGGATTCAGATTTTAGGCTCTGTAGTGGTTGATCCGTATTCCTCGAACAATCCAGTTTTAGGAATCTGCTGATATAATGTAGTGTCCTGTATCGTAATGCAAAATGGATGCTCAAATACTTCTGAATGAGACTGAATTGTCTGTTTCCTTTTCAGACGAGAACGCTCGAAGGTTCCCTACATTGTCAGACAGTGTCTAGAGGAGATTGAGAGAAGAGGAATGGAGGAAGTCGGCATCTACCGCGTCTCAGGAGTCGCTACGGACATCCAGGCTCTCAAAACCGCCTTTGACACCAGTGAGTATAAACAAGATGAAAATGGCAGCAGTTGTATTGGATAATCCAAAAAGCTGTGACTGAATGCGTCAACTCAATATGATCTTTTTATGGGCAGTCAAGCTATTGCAATGTTATCGCTAGCTCTAAAAGCATAGACAGCTTCATAGCAAGCTTTGTCTTAGAATAAAACGTTTACATACACTACCGTTCAAAAGTTTGGGGTCACTTTGAAATTTCCTTATTTTTGAAAGAAAAGCACTGTTCTTTTCAGTGAAGATCACTTTAAACTACAACCTCGATTCCAAAAAAGTTGGGACAAAGAACAAATTGTAAATAAAAACAGAATGCAATGATGTGGAGGTTTCAAAATTCCATATTTTATTCAGAATAGAACATAGATGGCATATCAAATGTTTAAACTGAGAAAATGTATCATTTAAAGAGAAAAATTAGGTGATTTTAAATTTCATGACAACAACACATCTCAAAAAAGTTGGGACAAGGCCATGTTTCCCACTGTGAGACATCCCCTTTTCTCTTTACAACCGTCTGTAAACGTCTGGGGACTGAGGAGACAAGTTGCTCAAGTTTAGGGATAGGAATGTTAACCCATTCTTGTCTAATGTAGGATTCTAGTTGCTCAACTGTCTTAGGTCTTTTTTGTCATATCTTCCGTTTTATGATGCGCCAAATGTTTTCTATGGGTGAAAGATCTGGACTGCAGGCTGGCCAGTTCAGTACCCGGACCCTTCTTCTACGCAGCCATGATGCTGTAATTGATGCAGTATGTGGTTTGGCATTGTCATGTTGGAAAATGCAAGGTCTTCCCTGAAAGAGACGTCGTCTGGATGGGAGCATATGTTGCTCTAGAACCTGGATATACCTTTCAGCATTGATGGTGTCTTTCCAGATGTGTAAGCTGCCCATGCCACACGCACTAATGCAACCCCATACCATCAGAGATGCAGGCTTCTGAACTGAGCCCTGATAACTTGGGTCATCCTTCTCCTCTTTAGTCCGAATGACACGGCGTCCCTGATTTCCATAAAGAACTTCAAATTTTGATTCGTCTCACCACAGAACAGTTTTCCACTTTGCCACAGTCCATTTTAAATGAGCCTTGGCCCAGAGAAGACGTCTGCGCTTCTGGATCATGTTTAGATACGGCTTCTTCTTTGAACTATAGAGTTTTAGCTGGCAACGGCGGATGGCACGGTGAATTGTGTTCACAGATAATGTTCTCTGGAAATATTCCTGAGCCCATTTTGTGATTTCCAATACAGAAGCATGCCTGTATGTGATGCAGTGCCGTCTAAGGGCCCGAAGATCACGGGCACCCGGTATGGTTTTCCGGCCTTGACCCTTACACACAGAGATTCTTCCAGATTCTCTGAATCTTTTGATGATATTATGCACTGTAGATGATGATATGTTCAAACTCTTTGCAATTTTACACTGTCGAACTCCTTTCTGATATTGCTCCACTATTTGTCGGTGCAGAATTAGGGGGATTGGTGATCCTCTTCCCATCTTTACTTCTGAGAGCCGCTGCCACTCCAAGATGCTCTTTTTATACCCAGTCATGTTAATGACCTATTGCCAATTGACCTAATGAGTTGCAGTTTGGTCCTCCAGCTGTTCCTTTTTTGTACCTTTAACTTTTCCAGCCTCTTATTGCCCCGTCCCAACTTTTTTGAGATGTGTTGCTGTCATGAAATTTCAAATGAGCCAATATTTGGCATGAAATTTCAAAATGTCTCACTTTCGACATTTGATATGTTGTCTATGTTCTATTGTGAATACAATATCAGTTTTTGAGATTTGTAAATTATTGCATTCCGTTTTTGTTTACAATTTGTACTTTGTCCCAACTTTTTTGGAATCTGGGCTGTAATCAGAAATCCACTCTATACATTGCTAATGTGGTAAATGACTATTCTAGCTGCAAATGTCTGGTTTTTGGTGCAATATATCCATAGGCGTATAGAGGCCCATTTCCAGCAACTCTCACTCCAGTGTTCTAATGGTACAATGTGTTTGCTCATTGCCTCAGAAGGCTAATGGATGATTAGAAAACCCTTGTACAATCATGTTAGCACAGCTGAAAACAGTTGAGCTCTTTAGAGAAGCTATAAAACTGACCTTCCTTTGAGCAGATTGAGTTTCTGGAGCATCACATTTGTGGGGTCGATTAAATGCTCAAAATGGCCAGAAAAATGTCTTGACTATATTTTCTATTCATTTTACAACTTATGGTAGTAAATAAAAGTGTGACTTTTCATGGAAAACACACAATTGTCTGGGTGACCCCAAACTTTTGAACGGTAGTGTACCTCAATATGCTTCCGCAGGATGGACGACGAGTTTTTGTAGGCCGTGATGTGGTTTGTTTTTGGCAAACAAAGCAAACATTTAAAATGAAATGTATCTTTAATCCTTTAAGAAAACTGAAATATGGGTTCTCGGTATAGCCACGGGTGTGTGCATTCTCCAGAAGAACCGCCTCCTTCCGTTCTGCCATCAACTGATAATAAACACTGTTGAGAAATAACTGAACTTGATTTTCTACAGTCTGTGGACGTGACGTGACCCTAGTGATTACTGATCGGCTGTCTCAGTGTCACCTGCGAGAAAACAATCACGAGAAAGGAAAAGAAAAAAGCATCCACTTTTTAAGCTGTTTCACAGTAACGAGGACCTTGATAGAAATGTAGTGGAGTGAAAAGTACGATATTTGTTTTTCAAATGTAGTGAAGTTAAAGTCATAAGTTTCCAAAAAAAAAAAAAAATACTCAAGTAAAGTACAGATACTCAAAAAGTGTACTTAAGTACAGTACTCAAGTAAATGTACTTGGTTACTGTTCACGTCTGGATATAGACCCCTTCGCATGTTTGTAAACAAACCGACCGTTGCCAGGATGCGCGCGCAGCCTGGACTCAGAAACAATGGCGCTGCCCATAGACCAGCATTATGAGCTGTCAGATTATGCCAAACAATTGTCGTTACAAGATCGAGAATGCTACATAAATAAGTTAACTCTAACAAGTGGACATCGCCTACCGGATCCGTATTTAATTAAAGAGTGGACGGACGATGTTAGTAAGTTCCCTGGTATACAATGGCCAGATATATACTCGTACCTTATTGACAAGACTTCAGTGTACACCCACGAAAAACTTCGTGCCTACAAGTCTTTAGACGCATATGATTATGTGCGGGCATCAGGGGCGATTTCTCAGAGACAACAAGGGAAGCCGAGCTTCCCCTAAAATTCTCTCCCCAAACTGTGGCGTCTACGACGTTGAATTCTCATTAAAACAATAACTTGCATAACATAATATATGCCCAAGATTGTATTTATGTTCATAACTATCCTGTAACTTATTTGAGTGATGTCTGACGAACTTGCAGTTCGCTACGAGAATCACCTTTGCTGCCAGGCTGTAACCTTTCTTATTTCAATGGGCTCTATGGACTGGCAGCAGTGTTGCCAGATTGGGTGGTTTTAAGTGCATTTTGGCAGGTTTTGAACATATTTTGGGATGGAAAACGTCAGCAGTATCTGGCAACACTGACTGGCAGCCGGGTATCCGTTGCAGTCTACGAGACGGCTCTGAACAGCCAATTTCGGCTAGTTGTTATTGGTTAAAATGAACAAAATCGTCACTTCCAGGGAAGCCGGGCTTCTCTGGGACTAAACGAGACAGTGGGAGGGACAAGAAGCCGGGCTGATAAAGGATTATTGGAGGTAGTGTTTGAAAGACATGAGGAGGGCGGTACTTCGGCGAGGAACACGGAAGTATCATCAGTCAGTCCCTAGCGGATGTCGAGAAAGTGTAGTCGTGTGCCAAAGTGCTGTCCGAATTTCTTTTCATATAAACGTTTCTTCTCATTGATGTCTCTGTACATTACTCTGTAAATAAATGTAAATATTACTCGTTGTGCTCTGTTAACTTTCATCCATTCTATCAGTTTGATCATTCGTGAATTCACTCGTTTATTTCATTTGTAGTTCAATCTGGTTGTAGGCTAGCTTGAGCCTTATTGGGATCTGCAGTGCTAGCTGCTAACAGAAATTGGTGAAGTCTCTGGAAAGCACAACCAGCTGGTATGACAGGGTCACAGACCATTTTCTGGAAAAGGAGCGGAGGGCAGAATTTGTGTATAAATAGTGTTCATGTTCATGAATGTGAAGTGTGTATATTGTTCAGTAATGTTAAGAGAATTGTGGGCTCGGTGTTATAGGTTATACCTGGGTATAATATTCAAGGTTCTGTGTGTTGTATAGCCTACCTGGTTATGAATTTCCAGACTGTGTTGCAGAAGATGTTCAAGGATGTGTTGCACAGCTGGGTGTTGTGTTAAAGACTCTGTGTTGCATATCAGGGTATGATGTTCAAGGCTCTTCGTTGAATAGCCAGTGATTTTTGGATGTTTGATATTTTTGATTAAGGATATGAGGCACTAGCCTGGCAAGCCAGACTATAACATGAAATGTACAAGCAAAAATACTTTCTGCCACTAGGTGGGGTTGTCTAGTTCACTATGCTAATGGGGCACACCTTTCTATGCTTTGATATCCGGCCTACAGGTTTTACGATGAATGCGTAAAATGGGCTTCCCCTGTTTTAAAAACCAGCAGCCGCCACTGGCGGGCATGTACAACTTGATTAACAATGGGACATTCATATTCATTTTGTTTTAATCAAATTATGCCAGTGATGTGATGGCAATGCGGCTTTAGCTACAACAGCAAATACCAACACTAAACAGCAATTTGCAGGAGGTAATGGGATGAAAGGAATGATAGTGTAAAGAGTGCAGCTAAGAGAAATCAGAGCTGCGTAAAAAGCGAGAGGCAGAGAGCAGAAATGAAACTAAACGGGGCGGGAGCTAGGTTAGAGCAGTCAACGTAAGTTGGCATTTAGAGTGAGGGCACACAATTTTACCTTTCCATCCTTGCTTTAAAATTGTGATTTTCGGCATACACAAATAATGATGGCACAAAATCTGGACTGCTTGAGTCAAGCGAGACCTCTCCTACAAACAAAATTGCATACAAAGCTAAGTTAACATGCTAACAATATTCATTACATTGTGTAACTATGACCCAGCTAATCAGACAAACGTTACCAAAGTATTTTGCTACATCAATAAACGAAGACTAGAAAGAATAAAAAAGAAAGATTTAATAAATAGCCTGATCTTACCTGTGATGAAGTGGGCGCTGCAAACCCACGCATTTTTGATGGCGCTTTCATCCCAGTCTACACGTTTGATGGCTTGTAGCCATAGACGTCGGCGATTTTATTTTTTTTTATTTTTTATTTTTTGGAATGGGTGAGATCCTGCTGGAATTCTGTACATTTTAACCCCATCACTGCTACGATTCTGACACCCGACAACACAACAACTAGGCATCGCAGAGTCTTTTTTGAGTCCAGGCTGCACGTGCAATTTCCTCTTACGTATGAATGACGTTTACTGCGAAGGGGTCTATACAAAGGTATAGAGATCTTGCAGTCACGTGACCGGAAAGTACACAGCCGCCATCTTGTCGGTAAAAAACACAGCTGAATACTGCTGCACTCGTGTACAGAATGGATCAATTTCAACCGACGGACTACACGGCTCATTTTTCTAATGAACAGATAACTAGATATATGTCTAAAATAAACGATCTACAGATTTATGACCCTTATGGCTTACCGGACGGAGTTTTCACGACCGGATTTTGAACTGCCAGCGGAATACCCAGACGTGTATAATTACCTCATCAACTTTCCCTCGCTGTTCAGTGGTGAAGCACTGCGTGCTTATAAATCTCTGGACAGTTATCTTTACAGAAATTCAGGATTTGTCAGCGACTCAGATGTGGCATCTTGTAAGCAAGAAAATGATCCTCACTGGATGGGTAAGTCACTTAAGTATTGAGTATAGCACTGACCAGCCGATTATAGAATAGAATAAGGTAATTCCAAATCGTCCGTGTTGTTTACATGGATCTGGCGTTGGAGAGGTAGAGGCTTGGCAGTGGAGGTTTGAGTAGCTGTTTTCTGAGCTTAGTCAACAGGCCGGCTCTGCCTGTAGCCTCGCTTTTGCTTCGGCTCCCGGCGCCGCCTCCTTCGCTTTGCTTCCGATAACAATCCACGGAGACCCCGCTGGTCTCGCCATCTGGTCTCGTCCGGAATGTTTTTTTTTTTTTTTTTTCTCTCGTCTGGAATGTTTTTTTTTTTTTTTTTTTCTCGTCCGGAATGTTGTGCATGCGATGGAAATCGCTACAAACCGTCATTTTCTGCTGGAAACCAATGTCCAGTAGGTCCATACGGTTGTAGTGGATATTGAAGTCCGGTACAGACGAACAACACACAAAAAACATAAAAACCGTGCACAGGTAGGGAGAGCTTGTAGCCGCAGCCGTTGTAGTAGAATTGTATATAGTAGGGTTTTCCAGAAGAAAAGGTAGAAGTAAAAGCAGAAGTAGAAGGCGGAATATGGCGTTTGACCGACACGATGGCGTCTGTCACAATCTGGATCGGCTGTGACGTCACATGCAAGATCTCTATAAAGCACACTCTTGTGGTTTATTTCATACTTCTGTTAGTTTTTATTTTAATTTCCAGCTTATTGGCTACTGAAGTGTGCGTTTTTGTTTTTTAAATTAATGTTATTTTCAGTCTTATTATGCACTGTGTTCTGCACTGAATGTGTATCTCTCTGTCTCTCTCTCTCAACACACACAGATAATAAGGATGTCTCCGTGATGATGAGTGAGATGGATGTCAACGCCATCGCTGGAACTCTGAAGCTTTATTTCCGAGAGCTTCCAGAGCCGCTTTTCACTGATGAGCTCTATCCCAACTTCGCAGGAGGCATCGGTCAGTTGCTGTATTTTTACTTTCCAAATAATCCTTTGCTAATCACATATTTGATGCTGATAGTGATACTGAAGATTTTCCCAAATCTGTACAAATCTTTCAGGAGTGAAAGTGTACTGATTAGTGTGTGTCTCTGTGTAGCTCTCTCAGACAGCGTGGCTAAAGAGAGTTGCATGCTCAACCTGCTGCTGTCTCTTCCTGAACCCAACCTGGTCACCTTCCTCTTTCTACTGGATCACCTGAAGAGGTAGGAACGCTCCAGATGAATGCTGATCATTTTAATAATTGTTTGAGGGATTTTATTTGCCTGGAAGCAGACCAGGCTTGAAAATTGTCGTTGCAACATTAGGTAAGGAGAATAGAGAACAACAGAAAGAAGAAATGTAATGCAAGGTACTACAAAACAGATATTTAATCATAGATTGAGTCATTTGTAAAAATTTCAGAATAGTTTATTCTTTACTTGAAAAGTAATATGGGCCACCAACGTCCAACCAGTCGTCAGTAGGCAGCAAACTCGCTTGTCAATCATGTTTCCTGTCAGGTCACAAAACTCCGCCTTCTCCACTAGAGTTTGCCTTTGACAGGAGGTGTGATTTTAGATTTCTATTTTATGATTTCTACATTATCGAGTCAGTACAAAAACATTTCAGAGTTCCAAACGTTCGTTTCTTTTTTTTTTTCCAGCACAAAATTAAATGTTACAGAAAAAACAAGTTCGTAAATGTCTGAGCAGCATGTTGCATAAGAGAGCACTTTTCAGATTAAAAAAGAAAGCGTAATGAAGGCTGCTGGGTTTTGGTGCAAAATGAAGACGCGAGTGTGACAGTCAGAGTGTCCAGAAGAACTGGCTGGTTCTGTGAGATGCTCAGTAAAACCTACAGCTCATTTCTGCATAAAACTGCACTCACTGGAGCTGACACTGCTATTTTCATCTCATCTCATCTCATTATCTCTGGACACATTATCCTGTTCTACAGGGTCGCAGGCAAGCTGGAGCCTATCCCAGCTGACTACGGGCGAAAGGCGGGGTACACCCTGGACAAGTCGCCAGGTCATCACAGGGCTGACACATAGACACAGACAACCATTCACACCCACATTCACACCTACGCTCAATTTAGAGTCACCAGTTAACCTAACCTGCATGTCTTTGGACTGTGGGGGAAACCGGAGCACCCGGAGGAAACCCACACGGACACGGGGAGAACATGCAAACTCCGCACAGAAAGGCCCTCGCCGGCCACGGGGCTCGAACCCAGGACCTTCTTGCTGTGAGGTGACAGCGCTAACCACTACACCACCGTGCCACCCCACTACTATTTTTATTTATTTATTTATTTATTTAAGCATAGAGTCGTCTCACACCAAATATTGACTTTGTTTCGTTTATTATGGCTTACTGCTGACAGTATTTTCTTTATATTATTGTTATTTTTTAAAGCTTTTATGCTTAGCTGATGTAGAATAGTTGCAAAGAAAAGAGTGAAGGAAAAAAAAAAACCTTATTTCAGCACTATATTTCGATCTATCTAAATATAAACATGGCCACAGACGAGGCTTGTGTGCTGTTCGGACACAAAAATGAAAGATTTTTCTCGGTTTCATTCAAGAAAGCGATGTCAGATGTCACTCCAAGCCTGTTATGGTCATTATGCATTATCGGCTTTTCTCTCCAATGACTTGCATCATGGCGGCACGGTGGTGTAGTGGTTAGCGCTGTCGCCTCACAGCAAGAAGGTCCTGGGTTCGAGCCCCGGGGCCGGCGAGGGCCTTTCTGTGTGGAGTTTGCATGTTCTCCCCGTGTCCGCGTGGGTTTCCTCCGGGTGCTCCGGTTTCCCCCACAGTCCAAAGACATGCAGGTTAGGTTAACCGGTGACTCTAAATTGACCATAGGTGTGAATGTGAGTGTGAATGGTTGTCTGTGTCTATGTGTCAGCCCTGTGATGACCTGGCGACTTGTCCAGGGTGTACCCCGCCTTTCGCCCGTAGTCAGCTGGGATAGGCTCCAGCTTGCCTGCGACCCTGTAGAAGGATAAAGCGGCTAGAGATGATGAGATGAGATGAGACTTGCATCATTTGTCAGGAATGAGAATTCTTAAAGGGGTACCAAATATAATTATATACAGTTGCTGATGTGACAAAGTAACATATTCTTAAGTATTCTATCAAATTTATATACTAGAAAACAACGAAATATCTTGGTAATTGTAAATATAATAGTCGGTACGCTAAACGGCACAAGAGTCGCCATTTTTAAAAGACCGTGACGTCAGCCCTACCCACTGCACTAGGAGAGAAGCGTGTAATCATGGCGTCGGGCGCATCAAGTGAAAGCAACAGCTCTGTCGAATCGTACGAAGAGATCCCGCAAGACACACTGCAAGCAGGCTATGGCTTAGAAGGGTACCAGTTTGAACCTAGGAGAGGTACTCTTGACTCCGGTGATGACAAAAGAAGAGAAGAAAGCTCGAACTCGCTCGGTGTTTTTCAGCGGAAACGAGTGAAAAGACACGTCTGGAGGATCGTTATGCTTTCCATCGGTCCTGTTATTACACCCGAAAGCAACACACTGTGGCATTGTGTAGCCGATCACTTACAATCAGGGCTTTGAACCGGTTCAAGGAATGAAAACGAAAATCGGGAACTTTTTCTATTTCACATGGAACAGAAACGAAACCAGAAACTTTATTATTTTTTATGTTCCGGAACAGAAACTCTTATTAAAAATAATGGTAACCGGTTAATACCGGTTTTTATTTCGTTCCTCAAAGTTTCCGTAGCCTACAAATAAAAAAGCCATTCTTCTCCTGCGCAAGTTTCTCTGACCCGCTGGGGTTCACTTCCTGTGTGACGTTCGCTGACTGAATGGAGAGAGCGGGAAGGTGGACTACTATCACGTCTCCATTACTGAGTGTCTGAGCAAAGAAGAGCCTGAACGATGCAACCTCCCTATTGGCTGTTTGTAAAAATGTATCAGTTGTTGCCCTTCCCACGGGAATCATCGCGGGCTCGAGAGACGAGACCTGACGAGTTAGTTCGTTGGTAGCAGAACAAAATGTCTGGACACAAATCGGGTTTTCAGAAAAGGAAAGAAAATAAACGGAGGGTTGAAAATACAAAAAAGGAGGCAGAAAATGCAAAACGAGTTTTAAGGTAGGACAAATGGTTACTTTTCTGAGGCAGCCCGCCGTGGCTGCCTGCAGGCTTATTTATTATAGCCCATTTAGTTAAAATAGTTGATATAAAATGTTTATAGTTATAGTTATGTGATGGTTGTCCTGATTTAGACTGGTGTTTTTTTTTTTTTGGGGGGGGGTTGCGTGATATTGCACCCGGGTCCAGATTAGGGCAGAACCGGCCCTGGCTACATTTCAGGTGTAGTTTGTTTTATGTATGTATGTACTTGCATAGATGTGTACTTGGTCTTCCAATATAGCGCCTAACAAAATCTCGCGGCGCGGTGACGTCATGCGGTAGCCCTCTATAGGGCCTGACTAGCCTTTGGTAACACACTAAACAAATTATCTTTCATTTTTGGCACTTTTTCTGTTTGTGTAGATGGGAAGACATACTGAGAATCCAAATCGCCAACATTTGAAATAATAATTGTTTTGAATTATTTCTTGTCTTATTTAATGAAGGTTGTAATAGAATTAGCCTACATTTGGCTTAAGCTGGATGAGACAGAGACATAATTTTATAGCCATTTGTTAAACCGCTGACAGGGAACGTAATTAACCGTTCCGGGAACGAAATTTTTTTGTTCTAACCGGTTCGGGAACGTCTATTTAATGGTGGAACCCAAAACCGGAAACGTTAAAATTCCGTTTCTGTTCGGAACGAACCCATAGGAAAAAAATTCCGGTTCAAAGCCCTGCTTACAATTCATCCTACTTTCCGATTCACACGTGCTAGTCCCAACCTCAATGAGCCAACACAACTGGGCACATACATACGTCATGAGTGTTACGCAGAGAAAATGAACGTGCATTCTGATTGGATAAAATTAATATCATGGCGGGCTGTTCAAACTGCGGAAATAGTTTGCTCGAGCTACTTTCAAAACACTATAACTTTCCAACCTTAGAACAAAAAACTTTTGTAAGTCTTGAATAAGGTTCGTTAATGTGTGTTTTATTGTTATATTTACTCTATATATTGCCCTCTGTTCCCCTTTAAAAGTGGTAAATGTTTGAATGAACGCAAGTCTTGATCGCTTTCTCTGTGCATCAGGATTGCTGAAAAGGAGAGTGTGAATAAGATGTCTCTGCACAACCTGGCCACGGTGTTTGGACCAACTCTGCTCCGACCGGCAGAAAAAGACAGCAAGATTCCCACGAACCCCACGCAGCCCATCACCATGGGAGACAGCTGGTCCCTCGAGGTCATGTCCCAGGTAGTGCCCGAGATGAATAGCGCCGCACTGTTGAACATTTTTAAATCTTATTCATTAAAAACATTGTCTTCGACCTGAATATTTCAGTCATGCGCGTGATCCAGTGATTCGCATGACACATGACCGATGACGCCTATCTGTTTCTGTATTAGGTCCAAGTCCTGCTGTACTTCCTCCAGCTTGAGACTATTCCCACACCGGACAGTAAGAGACAGAGCATCCTGTTTTCCACAGAGGTCTAGAATCAAGCACGCTAATAGACTCTTCAGGAAGTTGACTGACGGATGGGAGAGAGAGAGAGACCCCTGCTGGACACTCACAGGAATAGCCAGACTCTCTCATGAGGTCGAACCACAGCCACTGTAGGGCATCGGCGGCTCACGTGGATCATAATACTCACTCTTTCCAGAGCATCCTGACACGGCTTAGTGATTTCTGAACGTTCGAACTCCGCTCTGCTCCTTTTGCTGTCCTGTTAGGAACGGCGTGGACTGCGGGCCAGAGCTGCATCCTTGCGATCAGCCAGTGCCGATCCTGTCCGAGCCTCTTCCTCCTCCTCCTCCTCCTTCTCCTTCATTTCCACTCCCTGAGTACTAAAACCCAAACCGTGTTTCTGCTGCTTGCTGACATCAAATAGTGCTCATGGTATCATTCCTGAGTCTGTGCTCATGTCCAGTGTTCTAGTGTTGCTGCTAGTGAAGATCGAAGATGCTTGCTTAAATCTAGGGCTTTTTTTTTGTCATTTTATATATTCAAGCTAGGTTATTAAACTTTTATTAGATAGAAGTTGACCAAAAATCGAGCAGTTGTGTTGAAAGCAATACAGGACGATCGACACGAGCGTCTTGGATCGTTTTGTGCTCAGAGCCTCGTGTTTGTTTGAGAGAAATTCAGTCACTGGGATGACCGCTTAAAGAACGCAACACTGAACATTGGTCAATTTTCAAATGAAGTGTTTCAGAACGAAGTGCAGTTTTTGTTCTGTTAATTTGTTTTTTTTTGTCCCTCATGCCTCTTGTGAGCAATAGTTTCAACATAAATCAAGGTGTTAGATAGTTCTAAATGTATTATTATTATTATTATTATTATTATTATTTTGTAATTGTATTTAGGAAATCTTGTGCAAATATGTACGTACATAATTAAAAACTATTTTTTTTTTTTGTAGGGTTTTCTTGCGTGTAATTATGATTATTTATTTTTTTGGACAGGCTGCCTTGTCTGTTCATTCAAGAAATCTCTCGTAAGGAAGTATCTAAAAGTATCTAAGACTAATATATAAAACTGGCGCGACCTTTGACTTTACCTAGTTCACATTCCATTTAATGCCACAGACGGTCACTGTGTCCTGACATGCACCCTTTTTTTGTGCACTATTTTCAGAGTTTTGTCTTTTTGTAGTCAAGCATGGTGGGAATGATCTTGTGTGTTTTTGAGATCCCACAATGCACCACAAAAAAAAAAGAAGTCCAAATGATGTACAGAATACCCAGAATGCACTTTGCAGTTTGTATGGAACAGGGAGTCGGATGCTATTTTGGAACACAGCCGGTGAGTTTGTTTAGTCTAACCCGAAAGGATGCAGGGTCCTCGTGTTTGTCCTCGTCCTTCATGTCCCTGCGTGGATCCACTTTGCGAAGGATAATTTTTGAGACATCTCGTTGTCCGTGTCCGTTCGGAGACGTCTGTGTACTTTTTTCTCTCGTTATACAGCAGTGCCTCGCTGTCTTTTTGTAATGAAGCTACATTTTGTCTCGAAGTAACACTTATATGTATGTGTGTAGTGTCATGGGGGAGAAAACATGCACGGTGTTGGCGTTTGCCCTCTGATTTGTTAGCCTATCGGTCGTCCTCTCCGTGACACGTCGGTCATCTTCGGCACTGTGTTCTGCAGCAGGAGTCTTGTTCTGCTGTGCCAACAAGCGCCATCTTTCATTCATATTCATATCAGTCTCTGAGCTCTTCGAAAGCATGCAGGTAATAATAAAATCAAATCACAATTATTTTTTACAATAAAAATTCAATATGCGTTAGTTTTGTTGTTTAACATGCAGGCATGTTTTTGTTTTTTTTATTTTTTTTTAATTGTGAAATGTTTGTTTCATTTTGAACTCAACTCTTGCTTCAAGATTTTTTTTTTTTTTTAATTTTGTGACAGGATTTTGTATCTGGACTTGATTTTACTGTAAAATACAGTCAAAATATATATATATTTTTCCTTTGCGTTCAATCATCTATTCATGCACATCTGGCTATAACATTCATGCCAATTCATGTTTTCCTGCTTTAACCTGCTGCCTTCATACAGATGTGTTTTTAAAAATGTACAAACATGCGTTTTGGAGATCTGAGTGCGTAATCTGAATACTATTTCTAGACCATAGGCACAAAATGAACACAACATGATAACCTTTTATTGATCAGAAAGCAGGATTTTACACGTTGACACGAAACCGTCAGATTTGTGATTATTTCCTAATTTATTGTGCTGTTTGTTGTTAAATGTTTAAGAAATTTAAATATAGAGATAGACTCGAATTGAGGGCAAGTATAATAAATAACTTATTGATGAATGGATTTGCTATCTGCGCTTTTTCCACTATTTGGGATTTAACTCTTGCTACTTAGACTTCAAATTGAAAAACTATATGTGTCACCTCTCAAAGAGCAAAGCATGTCATCGCCTGAATTGGGGGGGGGGGAAATACTGCTGTATCGGTTTGTTTATGACCGGAAACTTTGCGCTTTAGCACAAATATCACCCTGAGTCAACAAAGCATCACCTGTTTTTATAACTGAACAATATCAGCACATTAAAACGAAGTCCTGAATTGCATTGCGACACCTCTCCTAAAACTTAGAACATTTTTCAGTGTTGTAATGCCACAGTTGCTTATTGTGTATTACATTATTTAAAAAAAATGTTTGTAATCCTTTTGAGAGACATGATTTTATGGGCATGACTATACAACAGCAGTACGTCACCACTCTAGTTTGTATTTAAATCTTTAACATTAAGCTTAATGTTAAATAACAATTATAATAACAGAAATTTCTTCGACAGGGACTAGGACAAGAGTTGGGTTTCTGCTCTTCTCTTGTGAACCTTATTGACATTTTTTCTTGATGTTACTGTTCTGGATAAATACCTGAGAGAGAGGGGAAAAAAAGAGAGCGAGAGAGACTACACTCTGGAGACTCAACTGTTTGGAAGGCGTTTGCGGCCTCGGTTTGTACACAAATGATAAATAAAACCTCCTTTATCTATGAAATTAGTTTCTCTCTTTTCACTGCCTCAATGAAGGTGTTCAAACTGATGGATTTTTATGTCTTCACTGTCTTTTTATTCTCTTTTATTGTTTACTGCATTCATCAGTTCACTTGTTGACCTCCTGGAGTTTTGTATTTTTTCACTTCTCTTTATGTCCACACGGGGGCAGCACTGTTTCAATCAGGGCAGATTTGAGCAAATCCTTACAGACACTTTGCACAAAGCATTTAAAGGATTTTCTACAGAGACAGAAAAAAAATACCTGTAAAAGAAATGAAGCAAAAACTCTTGAATATTCAATTAAATATTCACATTTCATTGTTTTCTGTTTATTATTTGAATAGAAATTATCAATATTCTTTGACATGAACTAGAATATTTGCAGTCTTGGTTAATCAGGTGACCAAACAGCCATCTCTCTCTCTCTCTCTCTCTCTCTCTCTCTCTCTCTCTCTCCCCCTTACACACACAAGACAATAATAATAATAATAATAATTAGAAAAAGTAATAATAAAACTAAATTATTTCAGTGACTAGCTTTTAATAATTGAGAGTTGAATTTTAGTCTTTCTTTATTTAGTCCTGTAGTGTCTAAGTAAAAGCTGTGGAGCATTAAAGGTGTGATGTGTAGTTTCTGACAGTGTTTCCAAACCTATAACAAAAGATTTCCGATTTCAAAGATCTCATCTCATCTCATTATCTCTAGCTGCTTTATCCTGTTCTACAGGGTCGCAGGCAAGCTGGAGCCTATCCCAGCTGACTACGGGCGAAAGGCGGGGTACACCCTGGACAAGTCGCCAGGTCATCACAGGGCTGACACATAGACACAGACAACCATTCACACTCACATTCACACCTACGGTCAATTTAGAGTCACCAGTTAACCTAACCTGCATGTCTTTGGACTGTGGGGGAAACCGGAGCACCCGGAGGAAACCCACACGGACACGGGGAGAACATGCAAACTCCGCACAGAAAGGCCCTCGCCGGCCCCGGGGCTCGAACCCGGACCTTCTTGCTGTGAGGCGACAGCGCTAACCACTACACCACCGTGCCGCCCCGATTTCAAAGATAACCTGGAAAACTGATTTGAAATAGACCAGTCAAGTGGATTTGACTTTTTTCTTCTTCTTCTTCCTCCTGTTCCTTTCTTTTTTTTTTTTTGTCTTTTGTGTACATTTTTCAGACCCTGAATTGGCTTTGTCACCTCGCAGCTCAGCTCAGCTCTGCTCTCCTCCTTAAAAGCACCTTGCAAGGATTTCATGTTTCAGTGGATGGAATCAAGCTGGTTGGGTTGAAAAGGGAAGACTTTAAAATGTTGTTGTTTTTAAAAATAACATTTTAAGGATATTTGCCTTTCACCTCTCTGACTCTCTAAAAATTACAGACTGCACCTTTAATGTTTGCCTGAAGGATTAACCACAAAACTGACGTTTTGAAGAGGGGTGAGAGAAGGACTTTGGGAGCTGCACTGTTTTTTTAGTTGCTTGTATGTTGAACTTTTTTTTTTTAAATTACTATAATAAAGGGCAGTGAGTTCAAAGAACAGAGCTGCTGGGGTGTAATTACTATATAATTATACATATTAGTGAAGTCAGTTTTATTGAGAAAGCACATTTTAAACAACAGACATTGACTGCGGGTAAAATAAACAGACCTCAAAATTTAACCACAAGCTCGCATTCAATTATGCAATAAAAGGCAGCGGAAAAGAGGAAGGTCGTATATGGTGTTGGGGGTGTAATTTAATGATGTGATGAAAACAAGCTAAGATTAAAAAGATAGTGTTTAATCTCAAGCTGTAGGTTAACTTTAATCAAGAACTACACAATGAATGTTACCTTGGAAGGTATCAAAAATCTTCCCACACAGAAAATATCAGGTTATCTTAATTAAAGCGATACAGGCTTTCAATTTCATAAAATTGGTGAAATTTGGTCATTCTGATGTATGTTTATGTCTGTAATATCATCTTTAAAAAAAAAAAACAACAACCCAGGCCATTCTGTGGCTGGGAAGTTATTTAATTTGAGGGGATTAAAGCAAATAATGTGCATGAAATCGCTCGCTTCACGCAGTCAAGCAGACAGAGGAAGTCCGTGTGTACATGCGCAGGTTTACCTCCTTCTTCTTTTGGGTTTTACGGCAGCTGGCATCCACAGTGTTGCATTACTGCCATCTACAGGTTTACCTTTGAGCGTGCACTGACAGTTCCATCATTCTGTCGCTAAACAAACAGTTGATCACACCGAGGTGCTCGCTGAGCCCCCATATTTATTAGTTTGGTCCTGCGTTTCCTTTCCTTCGTATATAACATAACGCCTTTTCTTCTCACTTTCCGTTACTGTAGTCAGTCTTTCACGTTTCATTCGTGTACACACGTCCTCCATTTGTCTCTCCTGTTTCAAATTTGTATCCCACAATGCCTTGCACGAACGGGGAAAGCCCACCACGTGATGCATGACGTACTGTAGTATCTTGAATTGGGTCATGGTGAAGCAGGAAAAAATAGCGGAGAATTTAGGGCCACATGGAAATAAATTCATTAATTGTTCTATTTTAAAAAAGACATAATAAAATTGGAAGTCTGTGATTCGAGCTTAGTAGCTTTCGGTCATCTAAACAAAAATATTTGGGTGTCGGGGGAAATTCTTTTTATGACCTACACTTAAAATCTGAAAGGCATTCTACCTTTAATATGGCTTATTGAGGCAAATCAAATATACACTTCAATATTTTT